>NC_136770.1:10513612-10670969 GCF_947034865.1 Barbatula barbatula | reverse complement strand
AACTGACATTCTCATCATCCACTGATGAACTATGTCACAAAATGCAGTTCTCAGCTCAGAAAGCTTGTTTCTGACATTCTAACAGCTCAATTAGAGCATTTTAGTAATGAACAGTGTTCTTTGTCAAAACTGACATTCTCATCATCCACTGAAGCACTTTGTCACAAAATGCATTTCTCAGCTCAGAAAGCTTGTTTCTGACATTCTAACAGCTCAATTGGAGCATTTTAGTAATGATCAGTGTTCTTTGTCAAAACTGACATTCTCATCATCCACTGATGCTTTTTGTCACAAAATGCAGTTCTCAGCTCAGAAAGCTTGTTTCTGACATTCTAACAGCTCAATTAGAGCATTTTAGTAATGAACAGTGTTCTTTGTCAAAACTGACATTCTCATCATCCACTGATGCACTTTGTCACAAAATGCATTTCTCAGCTCAGAAAGCTTGTTTCTGACATTCTAACAGCTCAATTGGAGCATTTCAGTAATGAACAGTGTTCTTTGTCAAAACTGACATTCTCATCATCCACTGATGAACTATGTCACAAAATGCAGTTTTCAGCTCAGAAAGCTTGTTTCTGACATTCTAACAGCTCAATTGGAGCATTTCATTAATGAACAGTGTTCTTTGTCAAAAGTGACATTCTCATCCATCCACTGATTCACTTTGTCACAAAATGCTGTTTTCAGCTCAGAAAGCTTGTTTCTGACATTCTAACAGCTCAATTGGAGCATTTCATTAATGAACAGTGTTCTTTGTCAAAAGTGACATTCTTATCTATCCACTGATTCACTTTGTCACAAAATGCAGTTCTCAGCTCAGAAAGCTTGTTTCTGACATTCTAACAGCTCAATTGGAGCATTTCAGTAATGAACAGAGTTCTTTGTCAAAACTGACATTCTCATCATCCACTGATGAACTATGTCACAAAATGCAGTTCTCAGCTCAGAAAGCTTGTTTCTGACATTCTAACAGCTCAATTGGAGCATTTTAGTAATTAACAGTGTTCTTTGTCAAAACTGACATTCTCATCATCCACTGAAGCACTTTGTCACAAAATGCAGTTCTCAGCTCAGAAAGCTTGTTTCTAACATTCTAACAGCTCAATTAGAGCATTTTAGTAATGAACAGTGTTCTTTGTCAAAACTGACATTCTCATCATCCACTGATGAACTATGTCACAAAATGCAGTTCTCAGCTCAGAAAGCTTGTTTCTGACATTCTAACAGCTCAATTAGAGCATTTTAGTAATGAACAGTGTTCTTTGTCAAAACTGACATTCTCATCATCCACTGATGAACTATGTCACAAAATGCAGTTCTCAGCTCAGAAAGCTTGTTTCTAACATTCTAACAGCTCAATTAGAGCATTTTAGTAATGAACAGTGTTCTTTGTCAAAACTGACATTCTCATCATCCACTGTTGAACTATGTCACAAAATGCAGTTCTCAGCTCAGAAAGCTTGTTTCTGACATTCTAACAGCTCAATTAGAGCATTTTAGTAATGAACAGTGTTCTTTGTCAAAACTGACATTCTCATCATCCACTGAAGCACTTTGTCACAAAATGCATTTCTCAGCTCAGAAAGCTTGTTTCTGACATTCTAACAGCTCAATTGGAGCATTTTAGTAATGATCAGTGTTCTTTGTCAAAACTGACATTCTCATCATCCACTGATGAACTATGTCACAAAATGCAGTTCTCAGCTCAGAAAGCTTGTTTCTGACATTCTAACAGCTCAATTGGAGCATTTTAGTAATGATCAGTGTTCTTTGTCAAAACTGACATTCTCATCATCCACTGATGCTTTTTGTCACAAAATGCAGTTCTCAGCTCAGAAAGCTTGTTTCTGACATTCTAACAGCTCAATTAGAGCATTTTAGTAATGAACAGTGTTCTTTGTCAAAACTGACATTCTCATCATCCACTGAAGCACTTTGTCACAAAATGCATTTCTCAGCTCAGAAAGCTTGTTTCTGACATTCTAACAGCTCAATTGGAGCATTTTAGTAATGATCAGTGTTCTTTGTCAAAACTGACATTCTCATCATCCACTGATGAACTATGTCACAAAATGCAGTTCTCAGCTCAGAAAGCTTGTTTCTGACATTCTAACAGCTCAATTGGAGCATTTTAGTAATGAACAGTGTTCTTTGTCAAAACTGACATTCTCATCATCCACTGATGAACTATGTCACAAAATGCAGTTCTCAGCTCAGAAAGCTTGTTTCTAACATTCTAACAGCTCAATTAGAGCATTTTAGTAATGAACAGTGTTCTTTGTCAAAACTGACATTCTCATCATCCACTGATGAACTATGTCACAAAATGCAGTTCTCAGCTCAGAAAGCTTGTTTCTGACATTCTAACAGCTCAATTAGAGCATTTTAGTAATGAACAGTGTTCTTTGTCAAAACTGACATTCTCATCATCCACTGATGCACTTTGTCACAAAATGCATTTCTCAGCTCAGAAAGCTTGTTTCTGACATTCTAACAGCTCAATTGGAGCATTTCAGTAATGAACAGTGTTCTTTGTCAAAAGTGACA
Organism: Barbatula barbatula; assembly: GCF_947034865.1. Lineage (NCBI taxonomy): Eukaryota > Metazoa > Chordata > Actinopteri > Cypriniformes > Nemacheilidae > Barbatula > Barbatula barbatula. Next base: position 10,668,419 of record NC_136770.1, on the reverse strand, counting down.
TTCTCATCCATCCACTGATTCACTTTGTCACAAAATGCAGTTTTCAGCTCAGAAAGCTTGTTTCTGACATTCTAACAGCTCAATTGGAGCATTTCAGTAATGAACAGAGTTCTTTGTCAAAACTGACATTCTCATCATCCACTGATGAACTATGTCACAAAATGCATTTCTCAGCTCAGAAAGCTTGTTTCTGACATTCTAACAGCTCAATTGGAGCATTTTAGTAATGAACAGTGTTCTTTGTCAAAACTGACATTCTCATCATCCACTGATGAACTATGTCACAAAATGCAGTTCTCAGCTCAGAAAGCTTGTTTCTGACATTCTAACAGCTCAATTAGAGCATTTTAGTAATGAACAGTGTTCTTTGTCAAAACTGACATTCTCATCATCCACTGATGAACTATGTCACAAAATGCAGTTCTCAGCTCAGAAAGCTTGTTTCTGACATTCTAACAGCTCAATTAGAGCATTTCAGTAATGAACAGTGTTCTTTGTCAAAACTGACATTCTCATCATCCACTGATGAACTATGTCACAAAATGCAGTTCTCAGCTCAGAAAGCTTGTTTCTGACATTCTAACAGCTCAATTAGAGCATTTTAGTAATGAACAGTGGTCTTTGTCAAAACTGACATTCTCATCATCCACTGATGAACTATGTCACAAAATGCAGTTCTCAGCTCAGAAAGCTTGTTTCTAACATTCTAACAGCTCAATTAGAGCATTTTAGTAATGAACAGTGTTCTTTGTCAAAAGTGACATTCTCATCATCCACTGATTCACTTTGTCACAAAATGCAGTTCTCAGCTCAGAAAGCTTGTTTCTGACATTCTAACAGCTCAATTAGAGCATTTTAGTAATGATCAGTGTTCTTTGTCAAAACTGACATTCTCATCCATCCACTGATTCACTTTGTCACAAAATGCAGTTTTCAGCTCAGAAAGCTTGTTTCTGACATTCTAACAGCTCAATTAGAGCATTTTAGTAATGAACAGTGTTCTTTGTCAAAACTGACATTCTCATCATCCACTGATTCACTTTCTCACAAAATGCAGTTCTCAGCTCAGAAAGCTTGTTTCTGACATTCTAACAGCTCAATTAGAGAATTTTAGTAATGAACAGTGTTCTTTGTCAAAACTGACATTTTCATCATCCACTGATGCACTTTGTCACAAAATGCATTTCTCAGCTCAGAAAATTTGTTTCTGACATTCTAACATCTCAATTGGAGCATTTCAGTAATGAACAGTGTTCTTTGTCAAAACTGACATTCTCATCATCCACTGATGAACTATGTCACAAAATGCATTTCTCAGCTCAGAAAGCTTGTTTCTGACATTCTAAAAGCTCAATTGGAGCATTTTAGTAATGAACAGTGTTCTTTGTCAAAACTGACATTCTCATCATCCACTGATGAACTATGTCACAAAATGCAGTTCTCAGCTCAGAAAGCTTGTTTCTAACATTCTAACAGCTAAATTAGAGCATTTTAGTAATGAACAGTGTTCTTTGTCAAAACTGACATTCTCATCATCCACTGATGAACTATGTCACACAATGCAGTTCTCAGCTCAGAAAGCTTGTTTCTGACATTCTAACAGCTCAATTAGAGCATTTTAGTAATGAACAGTGTTCTTTGTCAAAACTGACATTCTCATCATCCACTGATGAACTATGTCACAAAATGCATTTCTCAGCTCAGAAAGCTTGTTTCTGACATTCTAACAGCTCAATTGGAGCATTTTAGTAATGAACAGTGTTCTTCGTCAAAACTGACATTCTCATCATCCACTGATGAACTATGTCACAAAATGCAGTTCTCAGCTCAGAAAGCTTGTTTCTGACATTCTAACAGCTCAATTAGAGCATTTTAGTAATGAACAGTGTTCTTTGTCAAAACTGACATTCTCATCATCCACTGAAGCACTTTGTCACAAAATGCATTTCTCAGCTCAGAAAGCTTGTTTCTGACATTCTAACAGCTCAATTGGAGCATTTTAGTAATGATCAGTGTTCTTTGTCAAAACTGACATTCTCATCATCCACTGATGCTTTTTGTCACAAAATGCAGTTCTCAGCTCAGAAAGCTTGTTTCTGACATTCTAACAGCTCAATTAGAGCATTTTAGTAATGAACAGTGTTCTTTGTCAAAACTGACATTCTCATCATCCACTGATGCACTTTGTCACAAAATGCATTTCTCAGCTCAGAAAGCTTGTTTCTGACATTCTAACAGCTCAATTGGAGCATTTTAGTAATGAACAGTGTTCTTTGTCAAAACTGACATTCTCATCATCCACTGATGAACTATGTCACACAATGCAGTTCTCAGCTCAGAAAGCTTGTTTCTAACATTCTAACAGCTCAATTAGAGCATTTTAGTAATGAACAGTGTTCTTTGTCAAAACTGACATTCTCATCATCCACTGATGAACTATGTCACAAAATGCAGTTCTCAGCTCAGAAAGCTTGTTTCTGACATTCTAACAGCTCAATTAGAGCATTTTAGTAATGAACAGTGTTCTTTGTCAAAACTGACATTCTCATCATCCACTGATGCACTTTGTCACAAAATGCATTTCTCAGCTCAGAAAGCTTGTTTCTGACATTCTAACAGCTCAATTGGAGCATTTTAGTAATGATCAGTGTTCTTTGTCAAAACTGACATTCTCATCATCCACTGATGCTTTTTGTCACAAAATGCAGTTTTCAGCTCAGAAAGCTTGTTTCTGACATTCTAACAGCTCAATTGGAGCATTTCATTAATGAACAGTGTTCTTTGTCAAAAGTGACATTCTCATCCATCCACTGATTCACTTTGTCACAAAATGCTGTTTTCAGCTCAGAAAGCTTGTTTCTGACATTCTAACAGCTCAATTGGAGCAGTTCATTAATGAACAGTGTTCTTTGTCAAAAGTGACATTCTCATCCATCCACTGATTCACTTTGTCACAAAATGCAGTTCTCAGCTCAGAAAGCTTGTTTCTGACATTCTAACAGCTCAATTAGAGCATTTTAGTAATGAACAGTGTTCTTTGTCAAAACTGACATTCTCATCATCCACTGAAGCACTTTGTCACAAAATGCATTTCTCAGCTCAGAAAGCTTGTTTCTGACATTCTAACAGCTCAATTGGAGCATTTTAGTAATGATCAGTGTTCTTTGTCAAAACTGACATTCTCATCATCCACTGATGCTTTTTGTCACAAAATGCAGTTTTCAGCTCAGAAAGCTTGTTTCTGACATTTTAACAGCTCAATTGGAGCATTTCAGTAATGAACAGTGTTCTTTGTCAAAACTGACATTCTCATCATCCACTGATGAACTATGTCACAAAATGCAGTTCTCAGCTCAGAAAGCTTGTTTCTGACATTCTAACAGCTCAATTAGAGCATTTCAGTAATGAACAGTGTTCTTTGTCAAAACTGACATTCTCATCATCCACTGATGAACTATGTCACAAAATGCAGTTCTCAGCTCAGAAAGCTTGTTTCTGACATTCTAACAGCTCAATTAGAGCATTTTAGTAATGATCAGTGTTCTTTGTCAAAACTGACATTCTCATCATCCACTGATTCACTTTGTCACAAAATGCAGTTTTCAGCCCAGAAAGCTTGTTTCTGACATTCTAACAGCTCAATTAGAGCATTTTAGTAATGAACAGTGTTCTTTGTCAAAACTGACATTCTCATCACCCACTGATGCACTTTGTCACAAAATGCAGTTTTATGCTCAGAAAGCTTGTTTCTGACATTCTAACAGCTCAATTGGAGCATTTTAGTAATGAACAGTGTTCTTTGTCAAAACTGACATTCTCATCATCCACTGATTCACTTTCTCACAAAATGCAGTTCTCAGCTCAGAAAGCTTGTTTCTGACATTCTAACAGCTCAATTAGAGAATTTTAGTAATGAACAGTGTTCTTTGTCAAAACTGACATTCTCATCATCCACTGATGAACTATGTCACAAAATGCAGTTCTCAGCTCAGAAAGCTTGTTTCTGACATTCTAACAGCTTAATTGGAGCATTTTAGTGATGATCAGTGTTCTTTGTCAAAACTGACATTCTCATCATCCACTGATGAACTATGTCACAAAATGCAGTTCTCAGCTCAGAAAGCTTGTTTCTGACATTCTAACAGCTTAATTGGAGCATTTTAGTGATGATCAGTGTTCTTTGTCAAAACTGACATTCTCATCACCCACTGATGCACTTTGTCACAAAATGCAGTTTTATGCTCAGAAAGCTTGTTTCTGACATTCTAACAGCTCAATTGGAGCATTTTAGTAATGAACAGTGTTCTTTGTCAAAACTGACATTCTCATCATCCACTGATGCACTTTGTCACAAAATGCATTTCTCAGCTCAGAAAATTTGTTTCTGACATTCTAACATCTCAATTGGAGCATTTCAGTAATGAACAGTGTTCTTTGTCAAAACTGACATTCTCATCATCCACTGATGAACTATGTCACAAAATGCGGTTCTCAGCTCAGAAAGCTTGTTTCTGACATTCTAACAGCTCAATTAGAGCATTTCAGTAATGAACAGTGTTCTTTGTCAAAACTGACATTCTCATCATCCACTGATGAACTATGTCACAAAATGCAGTTCTCAGCTCAGAAAGCTTGTTTCTGACATTCTAACAGCTCAATTAGAGCATTTCAGTAATGAACAGTGTTCTTTGTCAAAACTGACATTCTCATCATCCACTGATGAACTATGTCACAAAATGCAGTTCTCAGCTCAGAAAGCTTGTTTCTGACATTCTAACAGCTCAATTAGAGCATTTTAGTAATGAACAGTGTTCTTTGTCAAAACTGACATTCTCATCATCCACTGATGAACTATGTCACAAAATGCAGTTCTCAGCTCAGAAAGCTTGTTTCTGACATTCTAACAGCTCAATTGGAGCATTTTAGTAATGATCAGTGTTCTTTGTCAAAAGTGACATTCTCATCATCCACTGATTCACTTCGTCACAAAATGCAGTTCTCAGCTCAGAAAGCTTGTTTCTGACATTCTAACAGCTCAATTAGAGCATTTTAGTAATGATCAGTGTTCTTTGTCAAAACTGACATTCTCATCATCCATCCACTGATTCACTTTGTCACAAAATGCAGTTTTCAGCTCAGAAAGCTTGTTTCTGACATTCTAACAGCTCAATTAGAGCATTTTAGTAATGAACAGTGTTCTTTGTCAAAACTGACATTCTCATCACCCACTGATGCACTTTGTCACAAAATGCAGTTTTATGCTCAGAAAGCTTGTTTCTGACATTCTAACAGCTCAATTGGAGCATTTTAGTAATGAACAGTGTTCTTAGTCAAAACTGACATTCTCATCATCCACTGATTCACTTTCTCACAAAATGCAGTTCTCAGCTCAGAAAGCTTGTTTCTGACATTCTAACAGCTCAATTAGAGCATTTTAGTAATGAACAGTGTTCTTTGTCAAAACTGACATTCTCATCATCCACTGAAGCACTTTGTCACAAAATGCATTTCTCAGCTCAGAAATCTTGTTTCTGACATTCTAACAGCTCAATTGGAGCATTTTTGTAATGATCAGTGTTCTTTGTCAAAACTGACATTCTCATCATCCACTGATGCTTTTTGTCACAAAATGCAGTTCTCAGCTCAGAAAGCTTGTTTCTGACATTCTAACAGCTCAATTAGAGCATTTTAGTAATGAACAGTGTTCTTTGTCAAAACTGACATTCTCATCATCCACTGATGCACTTTGTCACAAAATGCATTTCTCAGCTCAGAAAGCTTGTTTCTGACATTCTAACAGCTCAATTGGAGCATTTCAGTAATGAACAGTGTTCTTTGTCAAAAGTGACATTCTCATCCATCCACTGATTCACTTTGTCACAAAATGCAGTTTTCAGCTCAGAAAGCTTGTTTCTGACATTCTAACAGCTCAATTGGAGCATTTCAGTAATGAACAGAGTTCTTTGTCAAAACTGACATTCTCATCATCCACTGATGAACTATGTCACAAAATGCATTTCTCAGCTCAGAAAGCTTGTTTCTGACATTCTAACAGCTCAATTGGAGCATTTTAGTAATGAACAGTGTTCTTTGTCAAAACTGACATTCTCATCATCCACTGATGAACTATGTCACAAAACGCAGTTCTCAGCTCAGAAAGCTTGTTTCTGACATTCTAACAGCTCAATTAGAGCATTTTAGTAATGAACAGTGTTCTTTGTCAAAACTGACATTCTCATCATCCACTGATGAACTATGTCACAAAATGCAGTTCTCAGCTCAGAAAGCTTGTTTCTGACATTCTAACAGCTCAATTAGAGCATTTCAGTAATGAACAGTGTTCTTTGTCAAAACTGACATTCTCATCATCCACTGATGAACTATGTCACAAAATGCAGTTCTCAGCTCAGAAAGCTTGTTTCTGACATTCTAACAGCTCAATTAGAGCATTTTAGTAATGAACAGTGTTCTTTGTCAAAACTGACATTCTCATCATCCACTGATGAACTATGTCACAAAATGCAGTTCTCAGCTCAGAAAGCTTGTTTCTGACATTCTAACAGCTCAATTGGAGCATTTTAGTAATGATCAGTGTTCTTTGTCAAAAGTGACATTCTCATCATCCACTGATTCACTTTGTCACAAAATGCAGTTCTTAGCTCAGAAAGCTTGTTTCTGACATTCTAACAGCTCAATTAGAGCATTTTAGTAATGATCAGTGTTCTTTGTCAAAACTGACATTCTCATCCATCCACTGATTCACTTTGTCACAAAATGCAGTTTTCAGCTCAGAAAGCTTGTTTCTGACATTCTAACAGCTCAATTAGAGCATTTTAGTAATGAACAGTGTTCTTTGTCAAAACTGACATTCTCATCATCCACTGATTCACTTTCTCACAAAATGCAGTTCTCAGCTCAGAAAGCTTGTTTCTGACATTCTAACAGCTCAATTAGAGAATTTTAGTAATGAACAGTGTTCTTTGTCAAAACTGACATTTTCATCATCCACTGATGCACTTTGTCACAAAATGCATTTCTCAGCTCAGAAAATTTGTTTCTGACATTCTAACATCTCAATTGGAGCATTTCAGTAATGAACAGTGTTCTTTGTCAAAACTGACATTCTCATCATCCACTGATGAACTATGTAACAAAATGCAGTTCTCAGCTCAGAAAGCTTGTTTCTGACATTCTAACAGCTCAATTGGAGCATTTTAGTAATGAACAGTGTTCTTTGTCAAAACTGACATTCTCATCATCCACTGATGCACTTTGTCACAAAATGCATTTCTCAGCTCAGAAAGCTTGTTTCTGACATTCTAACAGCTCAATTGGAGCATTTCAGTAATGAACAGTGTTCTTTGTCAAAAGTGACATTCTCATCCATCCACTGATTCACTTTGTCACAAAATGCAGTTTTCAGCTCAGAAAGCTTGTTTCTGACATTCTAACAGCTCAATTGGAGCATTTCAGTAATGAACAGAGTTCTTTGTCAAAACTGACATTCTCATCATCCACTGATGAACTATGTCACAAAATGCATTTCTCAGCTCAGAAAGCTTGTTTCTGACATTCTAACAGCTCAATTGGAGCATTTTAGTAATGAACAGTGTTCTTTGTCAAAACTGACATTCTCATCATCCACTGATGAACTATGTCACAAAATGCAGTTCTCAGCTCAGAAAGCTTGTTTCTGACATTCTAACAGCTCAATTAGAGCATTTTAGTAATGAACAGTGTTCTTTGTCAAAACTGACATTCTCATCATCCACTGATGAACTATGTCACAAAATGCAGTTCTCAGCTCAGAAAGCTTGTTTCTGACATTCTAACAGCTCAATTAGAGCATTTCAGTAATGAACAGTGTTCTTTGTCAAAACTGACATTCTCATCATCCACTGATGAACTATGTCACAAAATGCAGTTCTCAGCTCAGAAAGCTTGTTTCTGACATTCTAACAGCTCAATTAGAGCATTTTAGTAATGAACAGTGTTCTTTGTCAAAACTGACATTCTCATCATCCACTGATGAACTATGTCACAAAATGCAGTTCTCAGCTCAGAAAGCTTGTTTCTGACATTCTAACAGCTCAATTGGAGCATTTTAGTAATGATCAGTGTTCTTTGTCAAAAGTGACATTCTCATCATCCACTGATTCACTTTGTCACAAAATGCAGTTCTTAGCTCAGAAAGCTTGTTTCTGACATTCTAACAGCTCAATTAGAGCATTTTAGTAATGATCAGTGTTCTTTGTCAAAACTGACATTCTCATCCATCCACTGATTCACTTTGTCACAAAATGCAGTTTTCAGCTCAGAAAGCTTGTTTCTGACATTCTAACAGCTCAATTAGAGCATTTTAGTAATGAACAGTGTTCTTTGTCAAAACTGACATTCTCATCATCCACTGATTCACTTTCTCACAAAATGCAGTTCTCAGCTCAGAAAGCTTGTTTCTGACATTCTAACAGCTCAATTAGAGAATTTTAGTAATGAACAGTGTTCTTTGTCAAAACTGACATTTTCATCATCCACTGATGCACTTTGTCACAAAATGCATTTCTCAGCTCAGAAAATTTGTTTCTGACATTCTAACATCTCAATTGGAGCATTTCAGTAATGAACAGTGTTCTTTGTCAAAACTGACATTCTCATCATCCACTGATGAACTATGTAACAAAATGCAGTTCTCAGCTCAGAAAGCTTGTTTCTGACATTCTAACAGCTCAATTGGAGCATTTTAGTAATGAACAGTGTTCTTTGTCAAAACTGACATTCTCATCATCCACTGATGAACTTTCTCACAAAATGCATTTCTCAGCTCAGAAAGCTTGTTTCTGACATTCTAACAGCTCAATTGGAGCATTTTAGTAATGAACAGTGTTCTTTGTCAAAACTGACATTCTCATCATCCACTGATGAACTATGTCACAAAATGCAGTTCTCAGCTCAGAAAGCTTGTTTCTGACATTCTAACAGCTCAATTAGAGCATTTTAGTAATGAACAGTGTTCTTTGTCAAAACTGACATTCTCATCATCCACTGATGAACTATGTCACAAAATGCAGTTCTCAGCTCAGAAAGCTTGTTTCTGACATTCTAACAGCTCAATTAGAGCATTTCAGTAATGAACAGTGTTCTTTGTCAAAACTGACATTCTCATCATCCACTGATAAACTTTGTCAAAAAAATGCAGTTTTCAGCTCAGAAAGCTAGTTTCTGACATTCTAACAGCTCAATTGGAGCATTTTAGTAATGAACAGTGTTCTTTGTCAAAACTGACATTATCATCATCCACTGATTCACTTTCTCACAAAATGCAGTTCTCAGCTCAGAAAGCTTGTTTCTGACATTCTAACAGCTTAATTGGAGCATTTTAGTGATGATCAGTGTTCTTTGTCAAAACTGACATTCTCATCATCCACAGATGAACTATGTCACAAAATGCAGTTTTCAGCTCAGAAAGCTTGTTTCTGACATTCTAACAGCTCAATTGGAGCATTTTAGTAATGATCAGTGTTCTTTGTCAAAAGTGACATTCTCATCATCCACTGATTCACTTTGTCACAAAATGCAGTTCTCAGCTCAGAAAGCTTGTTTCTGACATTCTAACAGCTCAATTAGAGCATTTTAGTAATGATCAGTGTTCTTTGTCAAAACTGACATTCTCATCATCCACTGATTCACTTTGTCACAAAATGCAGTTTTCAGCTCAGAAAGCTTGTTTCTGACATTCTAACAGCTCAATTAGAGCATTTTAGTAATGAACAGTGTTCTTTGTCAAAACTGACATTCTCATCATCCACTGATGCACTTTGTCACAAAATGCATTTCTCAGCTCAGAAAGCTTGTTTCTGACATTCTAACAGCTCAATTGGAGCATTTTAGTAATGATCAGTGTTCTTTGTCAAAACTGACATTCTCATCATCCACTGATGCTTTTTGTCACAAAATGCAGTTTTCAGCTCAGAAAGCTTGTTTCTGACATTCTAACAGCTCAATTGGAGCATTTCATTAATGAACAGTGTTCTTTGTCAAAAGTGACATTCTCATCCATCCACTGATTCACTTTGTCACAAAATGCTGTTTTCAGCTCAGAAAGCTTGTTTCTGACATTCTAACAGCTCAATTGGAGCATTTTAGTAATGAACAGTGTTCTTTGTCAAAACTGACATTCTCATCATCCACTGATTCACTTTCTCACAAAATGCAGATCTCAGCTCAGAAAGCTTGTTTCTGACATTCTAACAGCTCAATTAGAGAATTTTAGTAATGAACAGTGTTCTTTGTCAAAACTGACATTCTCATCATCCACTGATGAACTATGTCACAAAATGCAGTTCTCAGCTCAGAAAGCTTGTTTCTGACATTCTAACAGCTCAATTAGAGCATTTTAGTAATGAACAGTGTTCTTTGTCAAAACTGACATTCTCATCATCCACTGATGCACTTTGTCACAAAATGCATTTCTCAGCTCAGAAAGCTTGTTTCTGACATTCTAACAGCTCAATTGGAGCATTTTAGTAATGATAAGTGTTCTTTGTCAAAACTGACATTCTCATCATCCACTGATGCTTTTTGTCACAAAATGCAGTTTTCAGCTCAGAAAGCTTGTTTCTGACATTCTAACAGCTCAATTGGAGCATTTCATTAATGAACAGTGTTCTTTGTCAAAAGTGACATTCTCATCCATCCACTGATTCACTTTGTCACAAAATGCTGTTTTCAGCTCAGAAAGCTTGTTTCTGACATTCTAACAGCTCAATTGGAGCATTTCATTAATGAACAGTGTTCTTTGTCAAAAGTGACATTCTCATCCATCCACTGATTCACTTTGTCACAAAATGCAGTTCTCAGCTCAGAAAGCTTGTTTCTAACATTCTAACAGCTCAATTAGAGCATTTTAGTAATGAACAGTGTTCTTTGTCAAAACTGACATTCTCATCATCCACTGAAGCACTTTGTCACAAAATGCATTTCTCAGCTCAGAAAGCTTGTTTCTGACATTCTAACAGCTCAATTAGAGCATTTTAGTAATGAACAGTGTTCCTTGTCAAAACTGACATTCTCATCATCCACTGATGCTTTTTGTCACAAAATGCAGTTTTCAGCTCAGAAAGCTTGTTTCTGACATTCTAACAGCTCAATTAGAGCATTTTAGTAATGAACAGTGTTCTTTGTCAAAACTGACATTCTCATCATCCACTGATGCTCTTTGTCACAAAATGCATTTCTCAGCTCAGAAAGCTTGTTTCTGACATTCTAACAGCTCAATTGGAGCATTTTAGTAATGATCAGTGTTCTTTGTCAAAACTGACATTCTCATCATCCACTGATGCTTTTTCTCACAAAATGCAGTTCTCAGCTCAGAAAGCTTGTTTCTGACATTCTAACAGCTCAATTAGAGCATTTCAGTAATGAACAGTGTTCTTTGTCAAAACTGACATTCTCATCATCCACTGATGAACTATGTCACAAAATGCAGTTCTCAGCTCAGAAAGCTTGTTTCTGACATTCTAACAGCTCAATTAGAGCATTTTAGTAATGAACAGTGTTCTTTGTCAAAAGTGACATTCTCATCATCCACTGATGAACTATGTCACAAAATGCAGTTCTCAGCTCAGAAAGCTTGTTTCTGACATTCTAACAGCTCAATTGGAGCATTTTAGTAATGATCAGTGTTCTTTGTCAAAAGTGACATTCTCATCATCCACTGATTCACTTTGTCACAAAATGCAGTTCTCAGCTCAGAAAGCTTGTTTCTGACATTCGAACAGCTCAATTGGAGCATTTTAGTAATGAACAGTGTTCTTTGTCAAAACTGACATTCTCATCATTCACTGATTCACTTTCTCACAAAATGCAGTTCTCAGCTCAGAAAGCTTGTTTCTGACATTCTAACAGCTCAATTAGAGCATTTTAGTAATGAACAGTGTTCTTTGTCAAAACTGACATTCTCATCACCCACTGATGCACTTTGTCACAAAATGCAGTTTTATGCTCAGAAAGCTTGTTTCTGACATTCTAACAGCTCAATTGGAGCATTTTAGTAATGAACAGTGTTCTTTGTCAAAACTGACATTCTCATCATCCACTGATTCACTTTCTCACAAAATGCAGTTCTCAGCTCAGAAAGCTTGTTTCTGACATTCTAACAGCTCAATTAGAGAATTTTAGTAATGAACAGTGTTCTTTGTCAAAACTGACATTCTCATCATCCACTGATGAACTATGTCACAAAATGCAGTTCTCAGCTCAGAAAGCTTGTTTCTGACATTCTAACAGCTTAATTGGAGCATTTTAGTGATGATCAGTGTTCTTTGTCAAAACTGACATTCTCATCATCCACTGATGCACTTTGTCACAAAATGCATTTCTCAGCTTAGAAAATTTGTTTCTGACATTCTAACATCTCAATTGGAGCATTTCAGTAATGAACAGTGTTCTTTGTCAAAACTGACATTCTCATCATCCACTGATGAACTATGTCACAAAATGCAGTTCTCAGCTCAGAAAGCTTGTTTCTGACATTCTAACAGCTCAATTAGAGCATTTTAGTAATGAACAGTGTTCTTTGTCAAAACTGACATTCTCATCATCCACTGAAGCACTTTGTCACAAAATGCATTTCTCAGCTCAGAAAGCTTGTTTCTGACATTCTAACAGCTCAATTGGAGCATTTTAGTAATGATCAGTGTTCTTTGTCAAAACTGACATTCTCATCATCCACTGATGAACTATGTCACAAAATGCAGTTCTCAGCTCAGAAAGCTTGTTTCTGACATTCTAACAGCTCAATTGGAGCATTTTAGTAATGAACAGTGTTCTTTGTCAAAACTGACATTCTCATCATCCACTGATGAACTATGTCACAAAATGCAGTTCTCAGCTCAGAAAGCTTGTTTCTAACATTCTAACAGCTCAATTAGAGCATTTTAGTAATGAACAGTGTTCTTTGTCAAAACTGACATTCTCATCATCCACTGATGAACTATGTCACAAAATGCAGTTCTCAGCTCAGAAAGCTTGTTTCTGACATTCTAACAGCTCAATTAGAGCATTTTAGTAATGAACAGTGTTCTTTGTCAAAACTGACATTCTCATCATCCACTGAAGCACTTTGTCACAAAATGCATTTCTCAGCTCAGAAATCTTGTTTCTGACATTCTAACAGCTCAATTGGAGCATTTTAGTAATGATCAGTGTTCTTTGTCAAAACTGACATTCTCATCGTCCACTGATGCTTTTTGTCACAAAATGCAGTTCTCAGCTCAGAAAGCTTGTTTCTGACATTCTAACAGCTCAATTAGAGCATTTTAGTAATGATCAGTGTTCTTTGTCAAAACTGACATTCTCATCATCCACTGATTCACTTTGTCACATAATGCAGTTTTCAGCTCAGAAAGCTTGTTTCTGACATTCTAACAGCTCAATTAGAGCATTTTAGTAATGAACAGTGTTCTTTGTCAAAACTGACATTCTCATCATCCACTGATGCACTTTGTCACAAAATGCATTTCTCAGCTCAGAAAGCTTGTTTCTGACATTCTAACAGCTCAATTGGAGCATTTCAGTAATGAACAGTGTTCTTTGTCAAAAGTGACATTCTCATCCATCCACTGATTCACTTTGTCACAAAATGCAGTTTTCAGCTCAGAAAGCTTGTTTCTGACATTCTAACAGCTCAATTGGAGCATTTCAGTAATGAACAGAGTTCTTTGTCAAAACTGACATTCTCATCATCCACTGATGAACTATGTCACAAAATGCATTTCTCAGCTCAGAAAGCTTGTTTCTGACATTCTAACAGCTCAATTAGTGCATTTTAGTAATGAACAGTGTTCTTTGTCAAAACTGACATTCTCATCATCCACTGATGAACTATGTCACAAAATGCAGTTCTCAGCTCAGAAAGCTTGTTTCTGACATTCTAACAGCTCAATTAGAGCATTTTAGTAATGAACAGTATTCTTTGTCAAAACTGACATTCTCATCATCCACTGATGAACTATGTCACAAAATGCAGTTCTCAGCTCAGAAAGCTTGTTTCTGACATTCTAACAGCTCAATTGGAGCATTTTAGTAATGATCAGTGTTCTTTGTCAAAACTGACATTCTCATCATCCACTGATTCACTTTGTCACAAAATGCAGTTCTCAGCTCAGAAAGCTTGTTTCTGACATTCTAACAGCTCAATTAGCGCATTTTAGTAATGATCAGTGTTCTTTGTCAAAACTGACATTCTCATCCATCCACTGATTCACTTTGTCACAAAATGCAGTTTTCAGCTCAGAAAGCTTGTTTCTGACATTCTAACAGCTCAATTAGAGCATTTTAGTAATGAACAGTGTTCTTTGTCAAAACTGACATTCTCATCATCCACTGATTCACTTTCTCACAAAATGCAGTTCTCAGCTCAGAAAGCTTGTTTCTGACATTCTAACAGCTCAATTAGAGAATTTTAGTAATGAACAGTGTTCTTTGTCAAAACTGACATTTTCATCATCCACTGATGCACTTTGTCACAAAATGCATTTCTCAGCTCAGAAAATTTGTTTCTGACATTCTAACATCTCAATTGGAGCATTTCAGTAATGAACAGTGTTCTTTGTCAAAACTGACATTCTCATCATCCACTGATGAACTATGTCACAAAATGCAGTTCTCAGCTCAGAAAGCTTGTTTCTGACATTCTAACAGCTCAATTGGAGCATTTTAGTAATGAACAGTGTTCTTTGTCAAAACTGACATTCTCATCATCCACTGATGAACTATGTCACAAAATGCAGTTCTCAGCTCAGAAAGCTTGTTTCTAACATTCTAACAGCTAAATTAGAGCATTTTAGTAATGAACAGTGTTCTTTGTCAAAACTGACATTCTCATCATCCACTGATGAACTAGGTCACACAATGCAGTTCTCAGCTCAGAAAGCTTGTTTCTGACATTCTAACAGCTCAATTAGAGCATTTTAGTAATGAACAGTGTTCTTTGTCAAAACTGACATTCTCATCATCCACTGATGAACTATGTCACAAAATGCAGTTCTCAGCTCAGAAAGCTTGTTTCTAACATTCTAACAGCTCAATTAGAGCATTTTAGTAATGAACAGTGTTCTTTGTCAAAACTGACATTCTCATCATCCACTGATGAACTATGTCACAAAATGCAGTTCTCAGCTCAGAAAGCTTGTTTCTGACATTCTAACAGCTCAATTAGAGCATTTTAGTAATGAACAGTGTTCTTTGTCAAAACTGACATTCTCATCATCCACTGAAGCACTTTGTCACAAAATGCATTTCTCAGCTCCGAAAGCTTGTTTCTGACATTCTAACAGCTCAATTGGAGCATTTTAGTAATGATCAGTGTTCTTTGTCAAAACTGACATTCTCATCATCCACTGATGCTTTTTGTCACAAAATGCAGTTCTCAGCTCAGAAAGCTTGTTTCTGACATTCTAACAGCTCAATTAGAGCATTTTAGTAATGAACAGTGTTCTTTGTCAAAACTGACATTCTCATCATCCACTGATGCACTTTGTCACAAAATGCATTTCTCAGCTCAGAAAGCTTGTTTCTGACATTCTAACAGCTCAATTGGAGCATTTTAGTAATGATCAGTGTTCTTTGTCAAAACTGACATTCTCATCATCCACTGATGAACTATGTCACACAATGCAGTTCTCAGCTCAGAAAGCTTGTTTCTGACATTCTAACAGCTCAATTAGAGCATTTTAGTAATGAACAGTGTTCTTTGTCAAAACTGACATTCTCATCATCCACTGATGAACTATGTCACAAAATGCAGTTCTCAGCTCAGAAAGCTTGTTTCTAACATTCTAACAGCTCAATTAGAGCATTTTAGTAATGAACAGTGTTCTTTGTCAAAACTGACATTCTCATCATCCACTGATGAACTATGTCACAAAATGCAGTTCTCAGCTCAGAAAGCTTGTTTCTGACATTCTAACAGCTCAATTAGAGCATTTTAGTAATGAACAGTGTTCTTTGTCAAAACTGACATTCTCATCATCCACTGAAGCACTTTGTCACAAAATGCATTTCTCAGCTCAGAAAGCTTGTTTCTGACATTCTAACAGCTCAATTGGAGCATTTTAGTAATGATCAGTGTTCTTTGTCAAAACTGACATTCTCATCATCCACTGATGCTTTTTGTCACAAAATGCAGTTCTCAGCTCAGAAAGCTTGTTTCTGACATTCTAACAGCTCAATTAGAGCATTTTAGTAATGAACAGTGTTCTTTGTCAAAACTGACATTCTCATCATCCACTGATGCACTTTGTCACAAAATGCATTTCTCAGCTCAGAAAGCTTGTTTCTGACATTCTAACAGCTCAATTGGAGCATTTCAGTAATGAACAGTGTTCTTTGTCAAAAGTGACATTCTCATCCATCCACTGATTCACTTTGTCACAAAATGCAGTTTTCAGCTCAGAAAGCTTGTTTCTGACATTCTAACAGCTCAATTGGAGCATTTTAGTAATGAACAGTGTTCTTTGTCAAAAGTGACATTCTCATCATCCACTGATGAACTATGTCACAAAATGCATTTCTCAGCTCAGAAAGCTTGTTTCTGACATTCTAACAGCTCAATTGGAGCATTTTAGTAATGAACAGTGTTCTTTGTCAAAACTGACATTCTCATCATCCACTGATGAACTATGTCACAAAATGCAGTTCTCAGCTCAGAAAGCTTGTTTCTGACATTCTAACAGCTCAATTAGAGCATTTTAGTAATGAACAGTGTTCTTTGTCAAAACTGACATTCTCATCATCCACTGATGAACTATGTCACAAAATGCAGTTCTCAGCTCAGAAAGCTTGTTTCTGACATTCTAACAGCTCAATTAGAGCTTTTCAGTAATGAACAGTGTTCTTTGTCAAAACTGACATTCTCATCATCCACTGATGAACTATGTCACAAAATGCAGTTCTCAGCTCAGAAAGCTTGTTTCTGACATTCTAACAGCTCAATTGGAGCATTTTAGGAATGAACAGTGTTCTTTGTCAAAAGTGACATTCTCATCATCCACTGATTCACTTTGTCACAAAATGCAGTTTTCAGCTCAGAAAGCTTGTTTCTGACATTCTAACAGCTCAATTAGAGCATTTTAGTAATGAACAGTGTTCTTTGTCAAAACTGACATTCTCATCACCCACTGATGCACTTTGTCACAAAATGCAGTTTTATGCTCAGAAAGCTTGTTTCTGACATTCGAACAGCTCAATTGGAGCATTTTAGTAATGAACAGTGTTCTTTGTCAAAACTGACATTCTCATCATTCACTGATTCACTTTCTCACAAAATGCAGTTCTCAGCTCAGAAAGCTTGTTTCTGACATTCTAACAGCTCAATTAGAGAATTTTAGTAATGAACAGTGTTCTTTGTCAAAACTGACATTTTCATCATCCACTGATGCACTTTGTCACAAAATGCATTTCTCAGCTCAGAAAATTTGTTTCTGACATTCTAACATCTCAATTGGAGCATTTCAGTAATGAACAGTGTTCTTTGTCAAAACTGACATTCTCATCATCCACTGATGAACTATGTCACAAAATGCAGTTCTCAGCTCAGAAAGCTTGTTTCTGACATTCTAACAGCTCAATTGGAGCATTTTAGTAATGAACAGTGTTCTTTGTCAAAACTGACATTCTCATCATCCACTGATGAACTATGTCACAAAATGCAGTTCTCAGCTCAGAAAGCTTGTTTCTAACATTCTAACAGCTAAATTAGAGCATTTTAGTAATGATCAGTGTTCTTTGTCAAAACTGACATTCTCATCATCCACTGATGAACTATGTCACAAAATGCAGTTCTCAGCTCAGAAAGCTTGTTTCTGACATTCTAACAGCTCAATTATAGCATTTTAGTAATGAACAGTGTTCTTTGTCAAAACTGACATTCTCATCCATCCACTGATTCACTTTGTCACAAAATGCAGTTTTCAGCTCAGAAAGCTTGTTTCTGACATTCTAACAGCTCAATTAGAGCATTTTAGTAATGAACAGTGTTCTTTGTCAAAACTGACATTCTCATCATCCACTGATTCACTTTCTCACAAAATGCAGTTCTCAGCTCAGAAAGCTTGTTTCTGACATTCTAACAGCTCAATTAGAGAATTTTAGTAATGAACAGTGTTCTTTGTCAAAACTGACATTTTCATCATCCACTGATGCACTTTGTCACAAAATGCATTTCTCAGCTCAGAAAATTTGTTTCTGACATTCTAACATCTCAATTGGAGCATTTCAGTAATGAACAGTGTTCTTTGTCAAAACTGACATTCTCATCATCCACTGATGAACTATGTCACAAAATGCAGTTCTCAGCTCAGAAAGCTTGTTTCTGACATTCTAACAGCTCAATTGGAGCATTTTAGTAATGAACAGTGTTCTTTGTCAAAACTGACATTCTCATCATCCACTGATGAACTATGTCACAAAATGCAGTTCTCAGCTCAGAAAGCTTGTTTCTAACATTCTAACAGCTAAATTAGAGCATTTTAGTAATGAACAGTGTTCTTTGTCAAAACTGACATTCTCATCATCCACTGATGAACTATGTCACACAATGCAGTTCTCAGCTCAGAAAGCTTGTTTCTGACATTCTAACAGCTCAATTAGAGCATTTTAGTAATGAACAGTGTTCTTTGTCAAAACTGACATTCTCATCATCCACTGATGAACTATGTCACAAAATGCAGTTCTCAGCTCAGAAAGCTTGTTTCTAACATTCTAACAGCTCAATTAGAGCATTTTAGTAATGAACAGTGTTCTTTGTCAAAACTGACATTCTCATCATCCACTGATGAACTATGTCACAAAATGCAGTTCTCAGCTCAGAAAGCTTGTTTCTGACATTCTAACAGCTCAATTAGAGCATTTTAGTAATGAACAGTGTTCTTTGTCAAAACTGACATTCTCATCATCCACTGAAGCACTTTGTCACAAAATGCATTTCTCAGCTCCGAAAGCTTGTTTCTGACATTCTAACAGCTCAATTGGAGCATTTTAGTAATGATCAGTGTTCTTTGTCAAAACTGACATTCTCATCATCCACTGATGCTTTTTGTCACAAAATGCAGTTCTCAGCTCAGAAAGCTTGTTTCTGACATTCTAACAGCTCAATTAGAGCATTTTAGTAATGAACAGTGTTCTTTGTCAAAACTGACATTCTCATCATCCACTGATGCACTTTGTCACAAAATGCATTTCTCAGCTCAGAAAGCTTGTTTCTGACATTCTAACAGCTCAATTGGAGCATTTTAGTAATGATCAGTGTTCTTTGTCAAAACTGACATTCTCATCATCCACTGATGAACTATGTCACACAATGCAGTTCTCAGCTCAGAAAGCTTGTTTCTGACATTCTAACAGCTCAATTAGAGCATTTTAGTAATGAACAGTGTTCTTTGTCAAAACTGACATTCTCATCATCCACTGATGAACTATGTCACAAAATGCAGTTCTCAGCTCAGAAAGCTTGTTTCTAACATTCTAACAGCTCAATTAGAGCATTTTAGTAATGAACAGTGTTCTTTGTCAAAACTGACATTCTCATCATCCACTGATGAACTATGTCACAAAATGCAGTTCTCAGCTCAGAAAGCTTGTTTCTGACATTCTAACAGCTCAATTAGAGCTTTTCAGTAATGAACAGTGTTCTTTGTCAAAACTGACATTCTCATCATCCACTGATGAACTATGTCACAAAATGCAGTTCTCAGCTCAGAAAGCTTGTTTCTGACATTCTAACAGCTCAATTGGAGCATTTTAGGAATGAACAGTGTTCTTTGTCAAAAGTGACATTCTCATCATCCACTGATTCACTTTGTCACAAAATGCAGTTTTCAGCTCAGAAAGCTTGTTTCTGACATTCTAACAGCTCAATTAGAGCATTTTAGTAATGAACAGTGTTCTTTGTCAAAACTGACATTCTCATCACCCACTGATGCACTTTGTCACAAAATGCAGTTTTATGCTCAGAAAGCTTGTTTCTGACATTCGAACAGCTCAATTGGAGCATTTTAGTAATGAACAGTGTTCTTTGTCAAAACTGACATTCTCATCATTCACTGATTCACTTTCTCACAAAATGCAGTTCTCAGCTCAGAAAGCTTGTTTCTGACATTCTAACAGCTCAATTAGAGAATTTTAGTAATGAACAGTGTTCTTTGTCAAAACTGACATTTTCATCATCCACTGATGCACTTTGTCACAAAATGCATTTCTCAGCTCAGAAAATTTGTTTCTGACATTCTAACATCTCAATTGGAGCATTTCAGTAATGAACAGTGTTCTTTGTCAAAACTGACATTCTCATCATCCACTGATGAACTATGTCACAAAATGCAGTTCTCAGCTCAGAAAGCTTGTTTCTGACATTCTAACAGCTCAATTGGAGCATTTTAGTAATGAACAGTGTTCTTTGTCAAAACTGACATTCTCATCATCCACTGATGAACTATGTCACAAAATGCAGTTCTCAGCTCAGAAAGCTTGTTTCTAACATTCTAACAGCTAAATTAGAGCATTTTAGTAATGATCAGTGTTCTTTGTCAAAACTGACATTCTCATCATCCACTGATGAACTATGTCACAAAATGCAGTTCTCAGCTCAGAAAGCTTGTTTCTGACATTCTAACAGCTCAATTATAGCATTTTAGTAATGAACAGTGTTCTTTGTCAAAACTGACATTCTCATCATCCACTGATGCACTTTGTCACAAAATGCATTTCTCAGCTCAGAAAGCTTGTTTCTGACATTCTAACAGCTCAATTGGAGCATTTCAGTAATGAACAGTGTTCTTTGTCAAAACTGACATTCTCATCATCCACTGATGAACTATGTCACAAAATGCATTTCTCAGCTCAGAAAGCTTGTTTCTGACATTCTAACAGCTCAATTGGAGCATTTTAGTAATGATCAGTGTTCTTTGTCAAAACTGACATTCTCATCATCCACTGATGAACTATGTCACAAAATGCAGTTCTCAGCTCAGAAAGCTTGTTTCTGACATTCTAACAGCTCAATTGGAGCATTTTAGTAATGAACAGTGTTCTTTGTCAAAACTGACATTCTCATCATCCACTGATGAACTATGTCACAAAATGCAGTTCTCAGCTCAGAAAGCTTGTTTCTGACATTCTAACAGCTCAATTAGAGCATTTTAGTAATGAACAGTGTTCTTTGTCAAAACTGACATTCTCATCATCCACTGAAGCACTTTGTCACAAAATGCATTTCTCAGCGCGGAAAGCTTGTTTCTGACATTCTAACAGCTCAATTGGAGCATTTTAGTAATGATCAGTGTTCTTTGTCAAAACTGACATTCTCATCATCCACTGATGCTTTTTGTCACAAAATGCAGTTCTCAGCTCAGAAAGCTTGTTTCTGACATTCTAACAGCTCAATTAGAGCATTTTAGTAATGAACAGTGTTCTTTGTCAAAACTGACATTCTCATCATCCACTGATGCACTTTGTCACAAAATGCATTTCTCAGCTCAGAAAGCTTGTTTCTGACATTCTAACAGCTCAATTGGAGCATTTCAGTAATGAACAGTGTTCTTTGTCAAAAGTGACATTCTCATCCATCCACTGATTCACTTTGTCACAAAATGCAGTTTTCAGCTCAGAAAGCTTGTTTCTGACATTCTAACAGCTCAATTGGAGCATTTCAGTAATGAACAGAGTTCTTTGTCAAAACTGACATTCTCATCATCCACTGATGAACTATGTCACAAAATGCATTTCTCAGCTCAAAAAGCTTGTTTCTGACATTCTAACAGCTCAATTGGAGCATTTTAGTAATTAACAGTGTTCTTTGTCAAAACTGACATTCTCATCATCCACTGATGAACTATGTCACAAAATGCAGTTCTCAGCTCAGAAAGCTTGTTTCTGACATTCTAACAGCTCAATTAGAGCATTTTAGTAATGAAAAGTGTTCTTTGTCAAAACTGACATTCTCATCATCCACTGAAGCACTTTGTCACAAAATGCATTTCTCAGCTCAGAAAGCTTGTTTCTGACATTCTAACAGCTCAATTGGAGCATTTTAGTAATGATCAGTGTTCTTTGTCAAAACTGACATTCTCATCATCCACTGATGCTTTTTGTCACAAAATGCAGTTCTCAGCTCAGAAAGCTTGTTTCTGACATTCTAACAGCTCAATTAGAGCATTTTAGTAATGAACAGTGTTCTTTGTCAAAACTGACATTCTCATCATCCACTGATGCACTTTGTCACAAAATGCATTTCTCAGCTCAGAAAGCTTGTTTCTGACATTCTAACAGCTCAATTGGAGCATTTCAGTAATGAACAGTGTTCTTTGTCAAAACTGACATTCTCATCATCCACTGATGAACTATGTCACAAAATGCAGTTCTCAGCTCAGAAAGCTTGTTTCTGACATTCTAACAGCTTAATTGGAGCATTTTAGTGATGATCAGTGTTCTTTGTCAAAACTGACATTCTCATCATCCACTGATGCACTTTGTCACAAAATGCATTTCTCAGCTCAGAAAATTTGTTTCTGACATTCTAACAGCTCAATTGGAGCATTTCAGTAATGAACAGTGTTCTTTGTCAAAACTGACATTCTCATCATCCACTGATGAACTATGTCACAAAATGCAGTTCTCAGCTCAGAAAGCTTGTTTCTGACATTCTAACAGCTCAATTAGAGCATTTTAGTAATGAACAGTGTTCTTTGTCAAAACTGACATTCTCATCATCCACTGAAGCACTTTGTCACAAAATGCATTTCTCAGCTCAGAAAGCTTGTTTCTGACATTCTAACAGCTCAATTGGAGCATTTTAGTAATGATCAGTGTTCTTTGTCAAAACTGACATTCTCATCATCCACTGATGAACTTTGTCACAAAATGCAGTTCTCAGCTCAGAAAGCTTGTTTCTGACATTCTAACAGCTCAATTGGAGCATTTTAGTAATGAACAGTGTTCTTTGTCAAAACTGACATTCTCATCATCCACTGATGCTTTTTGTCACAAAATGCAGTTCTCAGCTCAGAAAGCTTGTTTCTGACATTCTAACAGCTCAATTAGAGCATTTTAGTAATGAAGAGTGTTCTTTGTCAAAACTGACATTCTCATCATCCACTGATGCACTTTGTCACAAAATGCATTTCTCAGCACAGAAAGCTTGTTTCTGACATTCTATCAGCTCAATTGGAGCATTTTAGTAATGATCAGTGTTCTTTGTCAAAACTGACATTCTCATCATCCACTGATGAACTTTGTCACAAAATGCAGTTCTCAGCTCAGAAAGCTTGTTTCTGACATTCTAACAGCTCAATTGGAGCATTTCAGTAATGAACAGTGTTCTTTGTCAAAAGTGACATTCTCATCCATCCACTGATTCACTTTGTCACAAAATGCAGTTTTCAGCTCAGAAAGCTTGTTTCTGACATTCTAACAGCTCAATTGGAGCATTTTAGTAATGAACAGTGTTCTTTGTCATAACTGACATTCTCATCATCCACTGATGAACTATGTCACAAAATGCAGTTCTCAGCTCAGAAAGCTTGTTTCTGACATTCTAACAGCTTAATTGGAGCATTTTAGTGATGATCAGTGTTCTTTGTCAAAACTGACATTCTCATCATCCACTGATGAACTATGTCACAAAATGCAGTTCTCAACTCAGAAAGCTTGTTTCTGACATTCTAACAGCTCAATTAGAGCATTTTAGTAATGAACAGTGTTCTTTGTCAAAACTGACATTCTCATCATCCACTGATGAACTATGTCACAAAATGCAGTTTTCAGCTCAGAAAGCTTGTTTCTGACATTCTAACAGCTCAATTGGAGCATTTTAGTAATGATCAGTGTTCTTTGTCAAAACCGACATTCTCATCATCCACTGATGAACTATGTCACAAAATGCAGCTCTCAGCTCAGAAAGCTTGTTTCTAACATTCTAACAGCTCAATTAGAGCATTTTAGTAATGAACAGTGTTCTTTGTCAAAACTGACATTCTCATCATCCACTGAAGCACTTTGTCACAAAATGCATTTCTCAGCTCAGAAAGCTTGTTTCTGACATTCTAACAGCTCAATTGGAGCATTTTAGTAATGATCAGTGTTCTTTGTCAAAACTGACATTCTCATCATCCACTGATGCTTTTTGTCACAAAATGCAGTTCTCAGCTCAGAAAGCTTGTTTCTGACATTCTAACAGCTCAATTAGAGCATTTTAGTAATGAACAGTGTTCTTTGTCAAAACTGACATTCTCATCATCCACTGATGCACTTTGTCACAAAATGCATTTCTCAGCTCAGAAAGCTTGTTTCTGACATTCTAACAGCTCAATTGGAGCATTTCAGTAATGAACAGTGTTCTTTGTCAAAAGTGACATTCTCATCCATCCACTGATTCACTATGTCACAAAATGCAGTTTTCAGCTCAGAAAGCTTGTTTCTGACATTCTAACAGCTCAATTGGAGCATTTCAGTAATGAACAGAGTTCTTTGTCAAAACTGACATTCTCATCATCCACTGATGAACTATGTCACAAAATGCATTTCTCAGCTCAGAAAGCTTGTTTCTGACATTCTAACAGCTCAATTGGAGCATTTTAGTAATGAACAGTGTTCTTTGTCAAAACTGACATTCTCATCATCCACTGATGAACTATGTCACAAAATGCAGTTCTCAGCTCAGAAAGCTTGTTTCTGACATTCTAACAGCTCAATTAGAGCATTTTAGTAATGAACAGTGTTCTTTGTCAAAACTGACATTCTCATCATCCACTGATGAACTATGTCACAAAATGCAGTTCTCAGCTCAGAAAGCTTGTTTCTGACATTCTAACAGCTCAATTAGAGCATTTCAGTAATGAACAGTGTTCTTTGTCAAAACTGACATTCTCATTATCCACTGATGAACTTTGTCAAAAAAATGCAGTTTTCAGCTCAGAAAGCTAGTTTCTGACATTCTAACAGCTCAATTGGAGCATTTTAGTAATGAACAGTGTTCTTTGTCAAAACTGACATTCTCATCATCCACTGATTCACTTTCTCACAAAATGCAGTTCTCAGCTCAGAAAGCTTGTTTCTGACATTCTAACAGCTTAATTGGAGCATTTTAGTGATGATCAATGTTCTTTGTCAAAACTGACATTCTCATCATCCACTGATGAACTATGTCACAAAATGCAGTCTTCAGCTCAGAAAGCTTGTTTCTGACATTCTAACAGCTCAATTGGAGCATTTTAGTAATGATCAGTGTTCTTTGTCAAAAGTGACATTCTCATCATCCACTGATTCACTTTGTCACAAAATGCAGTTCTCAGCTCAGAAAGCTTGTTTCTGACATTCTAACAGCTCAATTGGAGCATTTTAGTAATAATCAGTGTTCTTTGTCAAAAGTGACATTCTCATCATCCACTGATTCACTTTGTCACAAAATGCAGTTCTCAGCTCAGAAAGCTTGTTTCTGACATTCTAACAGCTCAATTAGAGCATTTTAGTAATGATCAGTGTTCTTTGTCAAAACTGACATTCTCATCATCCATCCACTGATTCACTTTGTCACAAAATGCAGTTTTCAGCTCAGAAAGCTTGTTTCTGACATTCTAACAGCTCAATTAGAGCATTTTAGTAATGAACAGTGTTCTTTGTCAAAACTGACATTCTCATCACCCACTGATGCACTTTGTCACAAAATGCAGTTTTCAGCTCAGAAAGCTTGTTTCTGACATTCTAACAGCTAAATTAGAGCATTTTAGTAATGAACAGTGTTCTTTGTCAAAACTGACATTCTCATCACCCACTGATGCACTTTGTCACAAAATGCAGTTCTCAGCTCAGAAAGCTTGTTTCTGACATTCTAACAGCTCAATTAGAGCATTTTAGTAATGAACAGTGTTCTTTGTCAAAACTGACATTCTCATCATCCATCCACTGATTCACTTTGTCACAAAATGCAGTTTTCAGCTCAGAAAGCTTGTTTCTGACATTCTAACAGCTCAATTAGAGCATTTTAGTAATGAACAGTGTTCTTTGTCAAAACTGACATTCTCATCACCCACTGATGCACTTTGTCACAAAATGCAGTTCTCAGCTCAGAAAGCTTGTTTCTAACATTCTAACAGCTAAATTAGAGCATTTTAGTAATGAACAGTGTTCTTTGTCAAAACTGACATTCTCATCATCCACTGATGAACTATGTCACACAATGCAGTTCTCAGCTCAGAAAGCTTGTTTCTGACATTCTAACAGATCAATTAGAGCATTTTAGTAATGAACAGTGTTCTTTGTCAAAACTGACATTCTCATCATCCACTGATGAACTATGTCACAAAATGCATTTCTCAGCTCAGAAAGCTTTTTTCTGATATTCTAACAGCTCAATTGGAGCATTTCAGTAATGAACAGAGTTCTTTGTCAAAACTGACATTCTCATCATCCACTGATGAACTATGTCACACAATGCAGTTCTCAGCTCAGAAAGCTTGTTTCTGACATTCTAACAGATCAATTAGAGCATTTTAGTAATGAACAGTGTTCTTTGTCAAAACTGACATTCTCATCATCCACTGATGAACTATGTCACACAATGCAGTTCTCAGCTCAGAAAGCTTGTTTCTGACATTCTAACAGATCAATTAGAGCATTTTAGTAATGAACAGTGTTCTTTGTCAAAACTGACATTCTCATCATCCACTGATGAACTATGTCACAAAATGCAGTTCTCAGCTCAGAAAGCTTGTTTCTGACATTCTAACAGCTCAATTAGAGCATTTTAGTAATGAACAGTGTTCTTTGTCAAAACTGACATTCTCATCATCCACTGATGAACTATGTCACAAAATGCAGTTCTCAGCTCAGAAAGCTTGTTTCTGACATTCTAACAGCTCAATTAGAGCATTTCAGTAATGAACAGTGTTCTTTGTCAAAACTGACATTCTCATCATCCACTGATGAACTATGTCACAAAATGCAGTTCTCAGCTCAGAAAGCTTGTTTCTGACATTCTAACAGCTCAATTAGAGCATTTTAGTAATGAACAGTGTTCTTTGTCAAAACTGACATTCTCATCATCCACTGATGAACTATGTCACAAAATGCAGTTCTCAGCTCAGAAAGCTTGTTTCTAACATTCTAACAGCTCAATTAGAGCATTTTAGTAATGAACAGTGTTCTTTGTCAAAAGTGACATTCTCATCATCCACTGATTCACTTTGTCACAAAATGCAGTTCTCAGCTCAGAAAGCTTGTTTCTGACATTCTAACAGCTCAATTAGAGCATTTTAGTAATGATCAGTGTTCTTTGTCAAAACTGACATTCTCATCCATCCACTGATTCACTTTGTCACAAAATGCAGTTTTCAGCTCAGAAAGCTTGTTTCTGACATTCTAACAGCTCAATTAGAGCATTTTAGTAATGAACAGTGTTCTTTGTCAAAACTGACATTCTCATCATCCACTGATTCACTTTCTCACAAAATGCAGTTCTCAGCTCAGAAAGCTTGTTTCTGACATTCTAACAGCTCAATTGGAGCATTTTAGTAATGAACAGTGTTCTTTGTCAAAACTGACATTCTCATCATCCACTGATGAACTATGTCACAAAATGCAGTTCTCAGCTCAGAAAGCTTGTTTCTAACATTCTAACAGCTAAATTAGAGCATTTTAGTAATGAACAGTGTTCTTTGTCAAAACTGACATTCTCATCATCCACTGATGAACTATGTCACACAATGCAGTTCTCAGCTCAGAAAGCTTGTTTCTGACATTCTAACAGCTCAATTAGAGCATTTTAGTAATGAACAGTGTTCTTTGTCAAAACTGACATTCTCATCATCCACTGATGAACTATGTCACAAAATGCATTTCTCAGCTCAGAAAGCTTGTTTCTGACATTCTAACAGCTCAATTGGAGCATTTTAGTAATGAACAGTGTTCTTCGTCAAAACTGACATTCTCATCATCCACTGATGAACTATGTCACAAAATGCAGTTCTCAGCTCAGAAAGCTTGTTTCTGACATTCTAACAGCTCAATTAGAGCATTTTAGTAATGAACAGTGTTCTTTGTCAAAAGTGACATTCTCATCATCCACTGATTCACTTTGTCACAAAATGCAGTTCTCAGCTCAGAAAGCTTGTTTCTGACATTCTAACAGCTCAATTAGAGCATTTTAGTAATGATCAGTGTTCTTTGTCAAAACTGACATTCTCATCCATCCACTGATTCACTTTGTCACAAAATGCAGTTTTCAGCTCAGAAAGCTTGTTTCTGACATTCTAACAGCTCAATTAGAGCATTTTAGTAATGAACAGTGTTCTTTGTCAAAACTGACATTCTCATCATCCACTGATTCACTTTCTCACAAAATGCAGTTCTCAGCTCAGAAAGCTTGTTTCTGACATTCTAACAGCTCAATTAGAGAATTTTAGTAATGAACAGTGTTCTTTGTCAAAACTGACATTTTCATCATCCACTGATGCACTTTGTCACAAAATGCATTTCTCAGCTCAGAAAATTTGTTTCTGACATTCTAACATCTCAATTGGAGCATTTCAGTAATGAACAGTGTTCTTTGTCAAAACTGACATTCTCATCATCCACTGATGAACTATGTCACAAAATGCATTTCTCAGCTCAGAAAGCTTGTTTCTGACATTCTAAAAGCTCAATTGGAGCATTTTAGTAATGAACAGTGTTCTTTGTCAAAACTGACATTCTCATCATCCACTGATGAACTATGTCACAAAATGCAGTTCTCAGCTCAGAAAGCTTGTTTCTAACATTCTAACAGCTAAATTAGAGCATTTTAGTAATGAACAGTGTTCTTTGTCAAAACTGACATTCTCATCATCCACTGATGAACTATGTCACACAATGCAGTTCTCAGCTCAGAAAGCTTGTTTCTGACATTCTAACAGCTCAATTAGAGCATTTCAGTAATGAACAGTGTTCTTTGTCAAAACTGACATTCTCATCATCCACTGATGAACTATGTCACAAAATGCATTTCTCAGCTCAGAAAGCTTGTTTCTGACATTCTAACAGCTCAATTGGAGCATTTTAGTAATGAACAGTGTTCTTCGTCAAAACTGACATTCTCATCATCCACTGATGAACTATGTCACAAAATGCAGTTCTCAGCTCAGAAAGCTTGTTTCTGACATTCTAACAGCTCAATTAGAGCATTTTAGTAATGAACAGTGTTCTTTGTCAAAACTGACATTCTCATCATCCACTGAAGCACTTTGTCACAAAATGCATTTCTCAGCTCAGAAAGCTTGTTTCTGACATTCTAACAGCTCAATTGGAGCATTTTAGTAATGATCAGTGTTCTTTGTCAAAACTGACATTCTCATCATCCACTGATGCTTTTTGTCACAAAATGCAGTTCTCAGCTCAGAAAGCTTGTTTCTGACATTCTAACAGCTCAATTAGAGCATTTTAGTAATGAACAGTGTTCTTTGTCAAAACTGACATTCTCATCATCCACTGATGCACTTTGTCACAAAATGCATTTCTCAGCTCAGAAAGCTTGTTTCTGACATTCTAACAGCTCAATTGGAGCATTTTAGTAATGAACAGTGTTCTTTGTCAAAACTGACATTCTCATCATCCACTGATGAACTATGTCACACAATGCAGTTCTCAGCTCAGAAAGCTTGTTTCTAACATTCTAACAGCTCAATTAGAGCATTTTAGTAATGAACAGTGTTCTTTGTCAAAACTGACATTCTCATCATCCACTGATGAACTATGTCACAAAATGCAGTTCTCAGCTCAGAAAGCTTGTTTCTGACATTCTAACAGCTCAATTAGAGCATTTTAGTAATGAACAGTGTTCTTTGTCAAAACTGACATTCTCATCATCCACTGATGCACTTTGTCACAAAATGCATTTCTCAGCTCAGAAAGCTTGTTTCTGACATTCTAACAGCTCAATTGGAGCATTTTAGTAATGATCAGTGTTCTTTGTCAAAACTGACATTCTCATCATCCACTGATGCTTTTTGTCACAAAATGCAGTTTTCAGCTCAGAAAGCTTGTTTCTGACATTCTAACAGCTCAATTGGAGCATTTCATTAATGAACAGTGTTCTTTGTCAAAAGTGACATTCTCATCCATCCACTGATTCACTTTGTCACAAAATGCTGTTTTCAGCTCAGAAAGCTTGTTTCTGACATTCTAACAGCTCAATTGGAGCAGTTCATTAATGAACAGTGTTCTTTGTCAAAAGTGACATTCTCATCCATCCACTGATTCACTTTGTCACAAAATGCAGTTCTCAGCTCAGAAAGCTTGTTTCTGACATTCTAACAGCTCAATTAGAGCATTTTAGTAATGAACAGTGTTCTTTGTCAAAACTGACATTCTCATCATCCACTGAAGCACTTTGTCACAAAATGCATTTCTCAGCTCAGAAAGCTTGTTTCTGACATTCTAACAGCTCAATTGGAGCATTTTAGTAATGATCAGTGTTCTTTGTCAAAACTGACATTCTCATCATCCACTGATGCTTTTTGTCACAAAATGCAGTTTTCAGCTCAGAAAGCTTGTTTCTGACATTTTAACAGCTCAATTGGAGCATTTCAGTAATGAACAGTGTTCTTTGTCAAAACTGACATTCTCATCATCCACTGATGAACTATGTCACAAAATGCAGTTCTCAGCTCAGAAAGCTTGTTTCTGACATTCTAACAGCTCAATTAGAGCATTTCAGTAATGAACAGTGTTCTTTGTCAAAACTGACATTCTCATCATCCACTGATGAACTATGTCACAAAATGCAGTTCTCAGCTCAGAAAGCTTGTTTCTGACATTCTAACAGCTCAATTAGAGCATTTTAGTAATGAACAGTGTTCTTTGTCAAAACTGACATTCTCATCATCCACTGATGAACTATGTCACAAAATGCAGTTCTCAGCTCAGAAAGCTTGTTTCTGACATTCTAACAGCTCAATTAGAGCATTTTAGTAATGAACAGTGTTCTTTGTCAAAACTGACATTCTCATCACCCACTGATGCACTTTGTCACAAAATGCAGTTTTATGCTCAGAAAGCTTGTTTCTGACATTCTAACAGCTCAATTGGAGCATTTTAGTAATGAACAGTGTTCTTTGTCAAAACTGACATTCTCATCATCCACTGATTCACTTTCTCACAAAATGCAGTTCTCAGCTCAGAAAGCTTGTTTCTGACATTCTAACAGCTCAATTAGAGCATTTTAGTAATGAACAGTGTTCTTTGTCAAAACTGACATTCTCATCATCCACTGATGAACTATGTCACAAAATGCAGTTCTCAGCTCAGAAAGCTTGTTTCTAACATTCTAACAGCTCAATTAGAGCATTTTAGTAATGAACAGTGTTCTTTGTCAAAAGTGACATTCTCATCATCCACTGATTCACTTTGTCACAAAATGCAGTTCTCAGCTCAGAAAGCTTGTTTCTGACATTCTAACAGCTCAATTAGAGCATTTTAGTAATGATCAGTGTTCTTTGTCAAAACTGACATTCTCATCCATCCACTGATTCACTTTGTCACAAAATGCAGTTTTCAGCTCAGAAAGCTTGTTTCTGACATTCTAACAGCTCAATTAGAGCATTTTAGTAATGAACAGTGTTCTTTGTCAAAACTGACATTCTCATCATCCACTGATTCACTTTCTCACAAAATGCAGTTCTCAGCTCAGAAAGCTTGTTTCTGACATTCTAACAGCTCAATTAGAGAATTTTAGTAATGAACAGTGTTCTTTGTCAAAACTGACATTTTCATCATCCACTGATGCACTTTGTCACAAAATGCATTTCTCAGCTCAGAAAATTTGTTTCTGACATTCTAACATCTCAATTGGAGCATTTCAGTAATGAACAGTGTTCTTTGTCAAAACTGACATTCTCATCATCCACTGATGAACTATGTCACAAAATGCATTTCTCAGCTCAGAAAGCTTGTTTCTGACATTCTAAAAGCTCAATTGGAGCATTTTAGTAATGAACAGTGTTCTTTGTCAAAACTGACATTCTCATCATCCACTGATGAACTATGTCACAAAATGCAGTTCTCAGCTCAGAAAGCTTGTTTCTAACATTCTAACAGCTAAATTAGAGCATTTTAGTAATGAACAGTGTTCTTTGTCAAAACTGACATTCTCATCATCCACTGATGAACTATGTCACACAATGCAGTTCTCAGCTCAGAAAGCTTGTTTCTGACATTCTAACAGCTCAATTAGAGCATTTTAGTAATGAACAGTGTTCTTTGTCAAAACTGACATTCTCATCATCCACTGATGAACTATGTCACAAAATGCATTTCTCAGCTCAGAAAGCTTGTTTCTGACATTCTAACAGCTCAATTGGAGCATTTTAGTAATGAACAGTGTTCTTCGTCAAAACTGACATTCTCATCATCCACTGATGAACTATGTCACAAAATGCAGTTCTCAGCTCAGAAAGCTTGTTTCTGACATTCTAACAGCTCAATTAGAGCATTTTAGTAATGAACAGTGTTCTTTGTCAAAAGTGACATTCTCATCATCCACTGATTCACTTTGTCACAAAATGCAGTTCTCAGCTCAGAAAGCTTGTTTCTGACATTCTAACAGCTCAATTAGAGCATTTTAGTAATGATCAGTGTTCTTTGTCAAAACTGACATTCTCATCCATCCACTGATTCACTTTGTCACAAAATGCAGTTTTCAGCTCAGAAAGCTTGTTTCTGACATTCTAACAGCTCAATTAGAGCATTTTAGTAATGAACAGTGTTCTTTGTCAAAACTGACATTCTCATCATCCACTGATTCACTTTCTCACAAAATGCAGTTCTCAGCTCAGAAAGCTTGTTTCTGACATTCTAACAGCTCAATTAGAGAATTTTAGTAATGAACAGTGTTCTTTGTCAAAACTGACATTTTCATCATCCACTGATGCACTTTGTCACAAAATGCATTTCTCAGCTCAGAAAATTTGTTTCTGACATTCTAACATCTCAATTGGAGCATTTCAGTAATGAACAGTGTTCTTTGTCAAAACTGACATTCTCATCATCCACTGATGAACTATGTCACAAAATGCATTTCTCAGCTCAGAAAGCTTGTTTCTGACATTCTAAAAGCTCAATTGGAGCATTTTAGTAATGAACAGTGTTCTTTGTCAAAACTGACATTCTCATCATCCACTGATGAACTATGTCACAAAATGCAGTTCTCAGCTCAGAAAGCTTGTTTCTAACATTCTAACAGCTAAATTAGAGCATTTTAGTAATGAACAGTGTTCTTTGTCAAAACTGACATTCTCATCATCCACTGATGAACTATGTCACACAATGCAGTTCTCAGCTCAGAAAGCTTGTTTCTGACATTCTAACAGCTCAATTAGAGCATTTCAGTAATGAACAGTGTTCTTTGTCAAAACTGACATTCTCATCATCCACTGATGAACTATGTCACAAAATGCATTTCTCAGCTCAGAAAGCTTGTTTCTGACATTCTAACAGCTCAATTGGAGCATTTTAGTAATGAACAGTGTTCTTCGTCAAAACTGACATTCTCATCATCCACTGATGAACTATGTCACAAAATGCAGTTCTCAGCTCAGAAAGCTTGTTTCTGACATTCTAACAGCTCAATTAGAGCATTTTAGTAATGAACAGTGTTCTTTGTCAAAACTGACATTCTCATCATCCACTGAAGCACTTTGTCACAAAATGCATTTCTCAGCTCAGAAAGCTTGTTTCTGACATTCTAACAGCTCAATTGGAGCATTTTAGTAATGATCAGTGTTCTTTGTCAAAACTGACATTCTCATCATCCACTGATGCTTTTTGTCACAAAATGCAGTTCTCAGCTCAGAAAGCTTGTTTCTGACATTCTAACAGCTCAATTAGAGCATTTTAGTAATGAACAGTGTTCTTTGTCAAAACTGACATTCTCATCATCCACTGATGCACTTTGTCACAAAATGCATTTCTCAGCTCAGAAAGCTTGTTTCTGACATTCTAACAGCTCAATTGGAGCATTTTAGTAATGAACAGTGTTCTTTGTCAAAACTGACATTCTCATCATCCACTGATGAACTATGTCACACAATGCAGTTCTCAGCTCAGAAAGCTTGTTTCTAACATTCTAACAGCTCAATTAGAGCATTTTAGTAATGAACAGTGTTCTTTGTCAAAACTGACATTCTCATCATCCACTGATGAACTATGTCACAAAATGCAGTTCTCAGCTCAGAAAGCTTGTTTCTGACATTCTAACAGCTCAATTAGAGCATTTTAGTAATGAACAGTGTTCTTTGTCAAAACTGACATTCTCATCATCCACTGATGCACTTTGTCACAAAATGCATTTCTCAGCTCAGAAAGCTTGTTTCTGACATTCTAACAGCTCAATTGGAGCATTTTAGTAATGATCAGTGTTCTTTGTCAAAACTGACATTCTCATCATCCACTGATGCTTTTTGTCACAAAATGCAGTTTTCAGCTCAGAAAGCTTGTTTCTGACATTCTAACAGCTCAATTGGAGCATTTCATTAATGAACAGTGTTCTTTGTCAAAAGTGACATTCTCATCCATCCACTGATTCACTTTGTCACAAAATGCTGTTTTCAGCTCAGAAAGCTTGTTTCTGACATTCTAACAGCTCAATTGGAGCAGTTCATTAATGAACAGTGTTCTTTGTCAAAAGTGACATTCTCATCCATCCACTGATTCACTTTGTCACAAAATGCAGTTCTCAGCTCAGAAAGCTTGTTTCTGACATTCTAACAGCTCAATTAGAGCATTTTAGTAATGAACAGTGTTCTTTGTCAAAACTGACATTCTCATCATCCACTGAAGCACTTTGTCACAAAATGCATTTCTCAGCTCAGAAAGCTTGTTTCTGACATTCTAACAGCTCAATTGGAGCATTTTAGTAATGATCAGTGTTCTTTGTCAAAACTGACATTCTCATCATCCACTGATGCTTTTTGTCACAAAATGCAGTTTTCAGCTCAGAAAGCTTGTTTCTGACATTTTAACAGCTCAATTGGAGCATTTCAGTAATGAACAGTGTTCTTTGTCAAAACTGACATTCTCATCATCCACTGATGAACTATGTCACAAAATGCAGTTCTCAGCTCAGAAAGCTTGTTTCTGACATTCTAACAGCTCAATTAGAGCATTTCAGTAATGAACAGTGTTCTTTGTCAAAACTGACATTCTCATCATCCACTGATGAACTATGTCACAAAATGCAGTTCTCAGCTCAGAAAGCTTGTTTCTGACATTCTAACAGCTCAATTAGAGCATTTTAGTAATGAACAGTGTTCTTTGTCAAAACTGACATTCTCATCATCCACTGATGAACTATGTCACAAAATGCAGTTCTCAGCTCAGAAAGCTTGTTTCTGACATTCTAACAGCTCAATTAGAGCATTTTAGTAATGAACAGTGTTCTTTGTCAAAACTGACATTCTCATCACCCACTGATGCACTTTGTCACAAAATGCAGTTTTATGCTCAGAAAGCTTGTTTCTGACATTCTAACAGCTCAATTGGAGCATTTTAGTAATGAACAGTGTTCTTTGTCAAAACTGACATTCTCATCATCCACTGATTCACTTTCTCACAAAATGCAGTTCTCAGCTCAGAAAGCTTGTTTCTGACATTCTAACAGCTCAATTAGAGAATTTTAGTAATGAACAGTGTTCTTTGTCAAAACTGACATTCTCATCATCCAATGATGAACTATGTCACAAAATGCAGTTCTCAGCTCAGAAAGCTTGTTTCTGACATTCTAACAGCTTAATTGGAGCATTTTAGTGATGATCAGTGTTCTTTGTCAAAACTGACATTCTCATCATCCACTGATGAACTATGTCACAAAATGCAGTTCTCAGCTCAGAAAGCTTGTTTCTGACATTCTAACAGCTTAATTGGAGCATTTTAGTGATGATCAGTGTTCTTTGTCAAAACTGACATTCTCATCACCCACTGATGCACTTTGTCACAAAATGCAGTTTTATGCTCAGAAAGCTTGTTTCTGACATTCTAACAGCTCAATTGGAGCATTTTAGTAATGAACAGTGTTCTTTGTCAAAACTGACATTCTCATCATCCACTGATGCACTTTGTCACAAAATGCATTTCTCAGCTCAGAAAATTTGTTTCTGACATTCTAACATCTCAATTGGAGCATTTCAGTAATGAACAGTGTTCTTTGTCAAAACTGACATTCTCATCATCCACTGATGAACTATGTCACAAAATGCAGTTCTCAGCTCAGAAAGCTTGTTTCTGACATTCTAACAGCTCAATTAGAGCATTTTAGTAATGAACAGTGTTCTTTGTCAAAACTGACATTCTCATCATCCACTGATGCACTTTGTCACAAAATGCATTTCTCAGCTCAGAAAGCTTGTTTCTGACATTCTAACAGCTCAATTGGAGCATTTTAGTAATGATCAGTGTTCTTTGTCAAAACTGACATTCTCATCATCCACTGATGCTTTTTGTCACAAAATGCAGTTTTCAGCTCAGAAAGCTTGTTTCTGACATTCTAACAGCTCAATTGGAGCATTTCATTAATGAACAGTGTTCTTTGTCAAAAGTGACATTCTCATCCATCCACTGATTCACTTTGTCACAAAATGCTGTTTTCAGCTCAGAAAGCTTGTTTCTGACATTCTAACAGCTCAATTGGAGCAGTTCATTAATGAACAGTGTTCTTTGTCAAAAGTGACATTCTCATCCATCCACTGATTCACTTTGTCACAAAATGCAGTTCTCAGCTCAGAAAGCTTGTTTCTGACATTCTAACAGCTCAATTAGAGCATTTTAGTAATGAACAGTGTTCTTTGTCAAAACTGACATTCTCATCATCCACTGAAGCACTTTGTCACAAAATGCATTTCTCAGCTCAGAAAGCTTGTTTCTGACATTCTAACAGCTCAATTGGAGCATTTTAGTAATGATCAGTGTTCTTTGTCAAAACTGACATTCTCATCATCCACTGATGCTTTTTGTCACAAAATGCAGTTTTCAGCTCAGAAAGCTTGTTTCTGACATTTTAACAGCTCAATTGGAGCATTTCAGTAATGAACAGTGTTCTTTGTCAAAACTGACATTCTCATCATCCACTGATGAACTATGTCACAAAATGCAGTTCTCAGCTCAGAAAGCTTGTTTCTGACATTCTAACAGCTCAATTAGAGCATTTCAGTAATGAACAGTGTTCTTTGTCAAAACTGACATTCTCATCATCCACTGATGAACTATGTCACAAAATGCAGTTCTCAGCTCAGAAAGCTTGTTTCTGACATTCTAACAGCTCAATTAGAGCATTTTAGTAATGAACAGTGTTCTTTGTCAAAACTGACATTCTCATCATCCACTGATGAACTATGTCACAAAATGCAGTTCTCAGCTCAGAAAGCTTGTTTCTGACATTCTAACAGCTCAATTAGAGCATTTTAGTAATGAACAGTGTTCTTTGTCAAAACTGACATTCTCATCACCCACTGATGCACTTTGTCACAAAATGCAGTTTTATGCTCAGAAAGCTTGTTTCTGACATTCTAACAGCTCAATTGGAGCATTTTAGTAATGAACAGTGTTCTTTGTCAAAACTGACATTCTCATCATCCACTGATTCACTTTCTCACAAAATGCAGTTCTCAGCTCAGAAAGCTTGTTTCTGACATTCTAACAGCTCAATTAGAGAATTTTAGTAATGAACAGTGTTCTTTGTCAAAACTGACATTCTCATCATCCAATGATGAACTATGTCACAAAATGCAGTTCTCAGCTCAGAAAGCTTGTTTCTGACATTCTAACAGCTTAATTGGAGCATTTTAGTGATGATCAGTGTTCTTTGTCAAAACTGACATTCTCATCATCCACTGATGAACTATGTCACAAAATGCAGTTCTCAGCTCAGAAAGCTTGTTTCTGACATTCTAACAGCTTAATTGGAGCATTTTAGTGATGATCAGTGTTCTTTGTCAAAACTGACATTCTCATCACCCACTGATGCACTTTGTCACAAAATGCAGTTTTATGCTCAGAAAGCTTGTTTCTGACATTCTAACAGCTCAATTGGAGCATTTTAGTAATGAACAGTGTTCTTTGTCAAAACTGACATTCTCATCATCCACTGATGCACTTTGTCACAAAATGCATTTCTCAGCTCAGAAAATTTGTTTCTGACATTCTAACATCTCAATTGGAGCATTTCAGTAATGAACAGTGTTCTTTGTCAAAACTGACATTCTCATCATCCACTGATGAACTATGTCACAAAATGCAGTTCTCAGCTCAGAAAGCTTGTTTCTGACATTCTAACAGCTCAATTAGAGCATTTCAGTAATGAACAGTGTTCTTTGTCAAAACTGACATTCTCATCATCCACTGATGAACTATGTCACAAAATGCAGTTCTCAGCTCAGAAAGCTTGTTTCTGACATTCTAACAGCTCAATTAGAGCATTTCAGTAATGAACAGTGTTCTTTGTCAAAACTGACATTCTCATCATCCACTGATGAACTATGTCACAAAATGCAGTTCTCAGCTCAGAAAGCTTGTTTCTGACATTCTAACAGCTCAATTAGAGCATTTTAGTAATGAACAGTGTTCTTTGTCAAAACTGACATTCTCATCATCCACTGATGAACTATGTCACAAAATGCAGTTCTCAGCTCAGAAAGCTTGTTTCTGACATTCTAACAGCTCAATTGGAGCATTTTAGTAATGATCAGTGTTCTTTGTCAAAAGTGACATTCTCATCATCCACTGATTCACTTCGTCACAAAATGCAGTTCTCAGCTCAGAAAGCTTGTTTCTGACATTCTAACAGCTCAATTAGAGCATTTTAGTAATGATCAGTGTTCTTTGTCAAAACTGACATTCTCATCATCCATCCACTGATTCACTTTGTCACAAAATGCAGTTTTCAGCTCAGAAAGCTTGTTTCTGACATTCTAACAGCTCAATTAGAGCATTTTAGTAATGAACAGTGTTCTTTGTCAAAACTGACATTCTCATCACCCACTGATGCACTTTGTCACAAAATGCAGTTTTATGCTCAGAAAGCTTGTTTCTGACATTCTAACAGCTCAATTGGAGCATTTTAGTAATGAACAGTGTTCTTAGTCAAAACTGACATTCTCATCATCCACTGATTCACTTTCTCACAAAATGCAGTTCTCAGCTCAGAAAGCTTGTTTCTGACATTCTAACAGCTCAATTAGAGCATTTTAGTAATGAACAGTGTTCTTTGTCAAAACTGACATTCTCATCATCCACTGATGAACTATGTCACAAAATGCAGTTCTCAGCTCAGAAAGCTTGTTTCTAACATTCTAACAGCTCAATTAGAGCATTTTAGTAATGAACAGTGTTCTTTGTCAAAACTGACATTCTCATCATCCACTGTTGAACTATGTCACAAAATGCAGTTCTCAGCTCAGAAAGCTTGTTTCTGACATTCTAACAGCTCAATTAGAGCATTTTAGTAATGAACAGTGTTCTTTGTCAAAACTGACATTCTCATCATCCACTGATGAACTATGTCACAAAATGCAGTTCTCAGCTCAGAAAGTGTTCTTTGTCAAAACTGACATTCTCATCATCCACTGATGCACTTTGTCACAAAATGCATTTCTCAGCTCAGAAAGCTTGTTTCTGACATTCTAACAGCTCAATTGGAGCATTTTAGTAATGAACAGTGTTCTTTGTCAAAACTGACATTCTCATCATCCACTGATGAACTATGTCACACAATGCAGTTCTCAGCTCAGAAAGCTTGTTTCTGACATTCTAACAGCTCAATTAGAGCATTTTAGTAATGAACAGTGTTCTTTGTCAAAACTGACATTCTCATCATCCACTGATGAACTATGTCACAAAATGCAGTTCTCAGCTCAGAAAGCTTGTTTCTGACATTCTAACAGCTCAATTGGAGCATTTTAGTAATGATCAGTGTTCTTTGTCAAAACTGACATTCTCATCATCCACTGATGCTTTTTGTCACAAAATGCAGTTCTCAGCTCAGAAAGCTTGTTTCTGACATTCTAACAGCTCAATTAGAGCATTTTAGTAATGAACAGTGTTCTTTGTCAAAACTGACATTCTCATCATCCACTGAAGCACTTTGTCACAAAATGCATTTCTCAGCTCAGAAAGCTTGTTTCTGACATTCTAACAGCTCAATTGGAGCATTTTAGTAATGATCAGTGTTCTTTGTCAAAACTGACATTCTCATCATCCACTGATGCTTTTTGTCACAAAATGCAGTTCTCAGCTCAGAAAGCTTGTTTCTGACATTCTAACAGCTCAATTAGAGCATTTTAGTAATGAACAGTGTTCTTTGTCAAAACTGACATTCTCATCATCCACTGATGCACTTTGTCACAAAATGCATTTCTCAGCTCAGAAAGCTTGTTTCTGACATTCTAACAGCTCAATTGGAGCATTTCAGTAATGAACAGTGTTCTTTGTCAAAAGTGACATTCTCATCCATCCACTGATTCACTTTGTCACAAAATGCAGTTTTCAGCTCAGAAAGCTTGTTTCTGACATTCTAACAGCTCAATTGGAGCATTTCAGTAATGAACAGAGTTCTTTGTCAAAACTGACATTCTCATCATCCACTGATGAACTATGTCACAAAATGCATTTCTCAGCTCAGAAAGCTTGTTTCTGACATTCTAACAGCTCAATTGGAGCATTTTAGTAATGAACAGTGTTCTTTGTCAAAACTGACATTCTCATCATCCACTGATGAACTATGTCACAAAATGCAGTTCTCAGCTCAGAAAGCTTGTTTCTAACATTCTAACAGCTAAATTAGAGCATTTTAGTAATGAACAGTGTTCTTTGTCAAAACTGACATTCTCATCATCCACTGATGAACTATGTCACAAAATGCAGTTCTCAGCTCAGAAAGCTTGTTTCTGACATTCTAACAGCTCAATTAGAGCATTTTAGTAATGAACAGTGTTCTTTGTCAAAACTGACATTCTCATCATCCACTGAAGCACTTTGTCACAAAATGCATTTCTCAGCTCAGAAAGCTTGTTTCTGACATTCTAACAGCTCAATTGG
The DNA here is from genome assembly GCF_947034865.1 of Barbatula barbatula. Classification (NCBI taxonomy): domain Eukaryota; kingdom Metazoa; phylum Chordata; class Actinopteri; order Cypriniformes; family Nemacheilidae; genus Barbatula; species Barbatula barbatula. The sequence goes on along the minus strand of NC_136770.1, from coordinate 10,627,316 downwards.
AGCATTTTAGTAATGATCAGTGTTCTTTGTCAAAACTGACATTCTCATCATCCACTGATGCTTTTTGTCACAAAATGCAGTTCTCAGCTCAGAAAGCTTGTTTCTGACATTCTAACAGCTCAATTAGAGCATTTTAGTAATGAACAGTGTTCTTTGTCAAAACTGACATTCTCATCATCCACTGAAGCACTTTGTCACAAAATGCATTTCTCAGCTCAGAAAGCTTGTTTCTGACATTCTAACAGCTCAATTGGAGCATTTTAGTAATGATCAGTGTTCTTTGTCAAAACTGACATTCTCATCATCCACTGATGAACTTTGTCACAAAATGCAGTTCTCAGCTCAGAAAGCTTGTTTCTGACATTCTAACAGCTCAATTAGAGCATTTTAGTAATGAAAAGTGTTCTTTGTCAAAACTGACATTCTCATCATCCACTGATGCTTTTTGTCACAAAATGCAGTTCTCAGCTCAGAAAGCTTGTTTCTGACATTCTAACAGCTCAATTAGAGCATTTTAGTAATGAAGAGTGTTCTTTGTCAAAACTGACATTCTCATCATCCACTGATGCACTTTGTCACAAAATGCATTTCTCAGCTCAGAAAGCTTGTTTCTGACATTCTAACAGCTTAATTAGAGCATTTTAGTAATGAACAGTGTTCTTTGTCAAAACTGACATTCTCATCATCCACTGATGCTTTTTGTCACAAAATGCATTTCTCAGCTCAGAAAGCTTGTTTCTGACATTCTAACAGCTTAATTGGAGCATTTTAGTGATGATCAGTGTTCTTTGTCAAAACTGACATTCTCATCATCCACTGATGCACTTTGTCACAAAATGCATTTCTCAGCTCAGAAAATTTGTTTCTGACATTCTAACAGCTCAATTGGAGCATTTCAGTAATGAACAGTGTTCTTTGTCAAAACTGACATTCTCATCATCCACTGAAGCACTTTGTCACAAAATGCATTTCTCAGCTCAGAAAGCTTGTTTCTGACATTCTAACAGCTCAATTGGAGCATTTTAGTAATGATCAGTGTTCTTTGTCAAAACTGACATTCTCATCATCCACTGATGAACTTTGTCACAAAATGCAGTTCTCAGCTCAGAAAGCTTGTTTCTGACATTCTAACAGCTCAATTAGAGCATTTTAGTAATGAACAGTGTTCTTTGTCAAAACTGACATTCTCATCATCCACTGATGCTTTTTGTCACAAAATGCAGTTCTCAGCTCAGAAAGCTTGTTTCTGACATTCTAACAGCTCAATTAGAGCATTTTAGTAATGAAGAGTGTTCTTTGTCAAAACTGACATTCTCATCATCCACTGATGCACTTTGTCACAAAATGCATTTCTCAGCTCAGAAAGCTTGTTTCTGACATTCTAACAGCTCAATTGGAGCATTTCAGTAATGAACAGTGTTCTTTGTCAAAAGTGACATTCTCATCCATCCACTGATTCACTTTGTCACAAAATATAGTTTTCAGCTCAGAAAGCTTGTTTCTGACATTCTAACAGCTCAATTGGAGCATTTTAGTAATGAACAGTGTTCTTTGTCAAAACTGACATTCTCATCATCCACTGTTGAACTATGTCACAAAATGCAGTTCTCAGCTCAGAAAGCTTGTTTCTGACATTCTAACAGCTCAATTAGAGCATTTTAGTAATGAACAGTGTTCTTTGTCAAAACTGACATTCTCATCATCCACTGAAGCACTTTGTCACAAAATGCATTTCTCAGCTCAGAAAGCTTGTTTCTGACATTCTAACAGCTCAATTGGAGCATTTTAGTAATGATCAGTGTTCTTTGTCAAAACTGACATTCTCATCATCCACTGATGAACTATGTCACAAAATGCAGTTCTCAGCTCAGAAAGCTTGTTTCTGACATTCTAACAGCTCAATTGGAGCATTTTAGTAATGAACAGTGTTCTTTGTCAAAACTGACATTCTCATCATCCACTGAAGCACTTTGTCACAAAATGCATTTCTCAGCTCAGAAAGCTTGTTTCTGACATTCTAACAGCTCAATTGGAGCATTTTAGTAATGATCAGTGTTCTTTGTCAAAACTGACATTCTCATCATCCACTGATGCTTTTTGTCACAAAATGCAGTTCTCAGCTCAGAAAGCTTGTTTCTGACATTCTAACAGCTCAATTAGAGCATTTTAGTAATGAACAGTGTTCTTTGTCAAAACTGACATTCTCATCATCCACTGATGCACTTTGTCACAAAATGCATTTCTCAGCTCAGAAAGCTTGTTTCTGACATTCTAACAGCTCAATTGGAGCATTTCAGTAATGAACAGTGTTCTTTGTCAAAACTGACATTCTCATCATCCACTGATGAACTATGTCACAAAATGCAGTTTTCAGCTCAGAAAGCTTGTTTCTGACATTCTAACAGCTCAATTGGAGCATTTCATTAATGAACAGTGTTCTTTGTCAAAAGTGACATTCTCATCCATCCACTGATTCACTTTGTCACAAAATGCTGTTTTCAGCTCAGAAAGCTTGTTTCTGACATTCTAACAGCTCAATTGGAGCATTTCATTAATGAACAGTGTTCTTTGTCAAAAGTGACATTCTTATCCATCCACTGATTCACTTTGTCACAAAATGCAGTTCTCAGCTCAGAAAGCTTGTTTCTGACATTCTAACAGCTCAATTGGAGCATTTCAGTAATGAACAGAGTTCTTTGTCAAAACTGACATTCTCATCATCCACTTATGAACTATGTCACAAAATGCAGTTCTCAGCTCAGAAAGCTTGTTTCTGACATTCTAACAGCTCAATTGGAGCATTTTAGTAATGAACAGTGTTCTTTGTCAAAACTGACATTCTCATCATCCACTGAAGCACTTTGTCACAAAATGCAGTTCTCAGCTCAGAAAGCTTGTTTCTAACATTCTAACAGCTCAATTAGAGCATTTTAGTAATGAACAGTGTTCTTTGTCAAAACTGACATTCTCATCATCCACTGATGAACTATGTCACAAAATGCAGTTCTCAGCTCAGAAAGCTTGTTTCTGACATTCTAACAGCTCAATTAGAGCATTTTAGTAATGAACAGTGTTCTTTGTCAAAACTGACATTCTCATCATCCACTGATGAACTATGTCACAAAATGCAGTTCTCAGCTCAGAAAGCTTGTTTCTAACATTCTAACAGCTCAATTAGAGCATTTTAGTAATGAACAGTGTTCTTTGTCAAAACTGACATTCTCATCATCCACTGTTGAACTATGTCACAAAATGCAGTTCTCAGCTCAGAAAGCTTGTTTCTGACATTCTAACAGCTCAATTAGAGCATTTTAGTAATGAACAGTGTTCTTTGTCAAAACTGACATTCTCATCATCCACTGAAGCACTTTGTCACAAAATGCATTTCTCAGCTCAGAAAGCTTGTTTCTGACATTCTAACAGCTCAATTGGAGCATTTTAGTAATGATCAGTGTTCTTTGTCAAAACTGACATTCTCATCATCCACTGATGAACTATGTCACAAAATGCAGTTCTCAGCTCAGAAAGCTTGTTTCTGACATTCTAACAGCTCAATTGGAGCATTTTAGTAATGATCAGTGTTCTTTGTCAAAACTGACATTCTCATCATCCACTGATGCTTTTTGTCACAAAATGCAGTTCTCAGCTCAGAAAGCTTGTTTCTGACATTCTAACAGCTCAATTAGAGCATTTTAGTAATGAACAGTGTTCTTTGTCAAAACTGACATTCTCATCATCCACTGAAGCACGTTGTCACAAAATGCATTTCTCAGCTCAGAAAGCTTGTTTCTGACATTCTAACAGCTCAATTGGAGCATTTTAGTAATGATCAGTGTTCTTTGTCAAAACTGACATTCTCATCATCCACTGATGCTTTTTGTCACAAAATGCAGTTCTCAGCTCAGAAAGCTTGTTTCTGACATTCTAACAGCTCAATTAGAGCATTTTAGTAATGAACAGTGTTCTTTGTAAAAACTGACATTCTCATCATCCACTGATGCACTTTGTCACAAAATGCATTTCTCAGCTCAGAAAGCTTGTTTCTGACATTCTAACAGCTCAATTAGAGCATTTTAGTAATGAACAGTGTTCTTTGTCAAAACTGACATTCTCATCATCCACTGATGAACTATGTCACAAAATGCAGTTCTCAGCTCAGAAAGCTTGTTTCTGACATTCTAACAGCTTAATTGGAGCATTTTAGTGATGATCAGTGTTCTTTGTCAAAACTGACATTCTCATCATCCACTGATGCACTTTGTCACAAAATGCATTTCTCAGCTCAGAAAATTTGTTTCTGACATTCTAACAGCTCAATTGGAGCATTTCAGTAATGAACAGTGTTCTTTGTCAAAACTGACATTCTCATCATCCACTGAAGCACTTTGTCACAAAATGCATTTCTCAGCTCAGAAAGCTTGTTTCTGACATTCTAACAGCTCAATTGGAGCATTTTAGTAATGATCAGTGTTCTTTGTCAAAACTGACATTCTCATCATCCACTGATGAACTTTGTCACAAAATGCAGTTCTCAGCTCAGAAAGCTTGTTTCTGACATTCTAACAGCTCAATTAGAGCATTTTAGTAATGAACAGTGTTCTTTGTCAAAACTGACATTCTCATCATCCACTGATGCTTTTTGTCACAAAATGCATTTCTCAGCTCAGAAAGCTTGTTTCTGACATTCTAACAGCTCAATTGGAGCATTTCAGTAATGAACAGTGTTCTTTGTCAAAACTGACATTCTCATCATCCACTGATGAACTTTGTCACAAAATGCAGTTCTCAGCTCAGAAAGCTTGTTTCTGACATTCTAACAGCTCAATTGGAGCATTTCATTAATGAACAGTGTTCTTTGTCAAAAGTGACATTCTCATCCATCCACTGATTCACTTTGTCACAAAATGCTGTTTTCAGCTCAGAAAGCTTGTTTCTGACATTCTAACAGCTCAATTGGAGCATTTCATTAATGAACAGTGTTCTTTGTCAAAAGTGACATTCTCATCCATCCACTGATTCACTTTGTCACAAAATGCAGTTCTCAGCTCAGAAAGCTTGTTTCTGACATTCTAACAGCTCAATTGGAGCATTTCAGTAATGAACAGAGTTCTTTGTCAAAAATGACATTCTCATCATCCACTGATGAACTATGTCACAAAATGCAGTTCTCAGCTCAGAAAGCTTGTTTCTGACATTCTAACAGCTCAATTGGAGCATTTTAGTAATGAACAGTGTTCTTTGTCAAAACTGACATTCTCATCATCCACTGAAGCACTTTGTCACAAAATGCAGTTCTCAGCTCAGAAAGCTTGTTTCTAACATTCTAACAGCTCAATTAGAGCATTTTAGTAATGAACAGTGTTCTTTGTCAAAACTGACATTCTCATCATCCACTGATGAACTATGTCACAAAATGCAGTTCTCAGCTCAGAAAGCTTGTTTCTGACATTCTAACAGCTCAATTAGAGCATTTTAGTAATGAACAGTGTTCTTTGTCAAAACTGACATTCTCATCATCCACTGATGAACTATGTCACAAAATGCAGTTCTCAGCTCAGAAAGCTTGTTTCTAACATTCTAACAGCTCAATTAGAGCATTTTAGTAATGAACAGTGTTCTTTGTCAAAACTGACATTCTCATCATCCACTGTTGAACTATGTCACAAAATGCAGTTCTCAGCTCAGAAAGCTTGTTTCTGACATTCTAACAGCTCAATTAGAGCATTTTAGTAATGAACAGTGTTCTTTGTCAAAACTGACATTCTCATCATCCACTGAAGCACTTTGTCACAAAATGCATTTCTCAGCTCAGAAAGCTTGTTTCTGACATTCTAACAGCTCAATTGGAGCATTTTAGTAATGATCAGTGTTCTTTGTCAAAACTGACATTCTCATCATCCACTGATGAACTATGTCACAAAATGCAGTTCTCAGCTCAGAAAGCTTGTTTCTGACATTCTAACAGCTCAATTGGAGCATTTTAGTAATGAACAGTGTTCTTTGTCAAAACTGACATTCTCATCATCCACTGATGAACTATGTCACAAAATGCAGTTCTCAGCTCAGAAAGCTTGTTTCTAACATTCTAACAGCTCAATTAGAGCATTTTAGTAATGAACAGTGTTCTTTGTCAAAACTGACATTCTCATCATCCACTGATGAACTATGTCACAAAATGCAGTTCTCAGCTCAGAAAGCTTGTTTCTGACATTCTAACAGCTCAATTAGAGCATTTTAGTAATGAACAGTGTTCTTTGTCAAAACTGACATTCTCATCATCCACTGAAGCACTTTGTCACAAAATGCATTTCTCAGCTCAGAAAGCTTGTTTCTGACATTCTAACAGCTCAATTGGAGCATTTTAGTAATGATCAGTGTTCTTTGTCAAAACTGACATTCTCATCATCCACTGATGCTTTTTGTCACAAAATGCAGTTCTCAGCTCAGAAAGCTTGATTCTGACATTCTAACAGCTCAATTAGAGCATTTTAGTAATGAACAGTGTTCTTTGTCAAAACTGACATTCTCATCATCCACTGATGCACTTTGTCACAAAATGCATTTCTCAGCTCAGAAAGCTTGTTTCTGACATTCTAACAGCTCAATTAGAGCATTTTAGTAATGAACAGTGTTCTTTTTCAAAAGTGACATTCTCATCCATCCACTGATTCACTTTGTCACAAAATGCAGTTTTCAGCTCAGAAAGCTTGTTTCTGACATTCTAACAGCTCAATTGGAGCATTTTAGTAATGAACAGTGTTCTTTGTCAAAACTGACATTCTCATCATCCACTGATGAACTATGTCACAAAATGCAGTTCTCAGCTCAGAAAGCTTGTTTCTGACATTCTAACAGCTCAATTAGAGCATTTCAGTAATGAACAGTGTTCTTTGTCAAAACTGACATTCTCATCATCCACTGATGAACTATGTCACAAAATGCAGTTCTCAGCTCAGAAAGCTTGTTTCTGACATTCTAACAGCTCAATTAGAGCATTTTAGTAATGAACAGTGTTCTTTGTCAAAACTGACATTCTCATCATCCACTGATGAACTATGTCACAAAATGCAGTTCTCAGCTCAGAAAGCTTGTTTCTGACATTCTAACAGCTCAATTGGAGCATTTTAGTAATGATCAGTGTTCTTTGTCAAAAGTGACATTCTCATCATCCACTGATTCACTTTGTCACAAAATGCAGTTCTCAGCTCAGAAAGCTTGTTTCTGACATTCTAACAGCTCAATTAGAGCATTTTAGTAATGATCAGTGTTCTTTGTCAAAACTGACATTCTCATCATCCACTGATTCACTTTGTCACAAAATGCAGTTTTCAGCCCAGAAAGCTTGTTTCTGACATTCTAACAGCTCAATTAGAGCATTTTAGTAATGAACAGTGTTCTTTGTCAAAACTGACATTCTCATCACCCACTGATGCACTTTGTCACAAAATGCAGTTTTATGCTCAGAAAGCTTGTTTCTGACATTCTAACAGCTCAATTGGAGCATTTTAGTAATGAACAGTGTTCTTTGTCAAAACTGACATTCTCATCATCCACTGATTCACTTTCTCACAAAATGCAGTTCTCAGCTCAGAAAGCTTGTTTCTGACATTCTAACAGCTCAATTAGAGAATTTTAGTAATGAACAGTGTTCTTTGTCAAAACTGACATTCTCATCATCCACTGATGAACTATGTCACAAAATGCAGTTCTCAGCTCAGAAAGCTTGTTTCTGACATTCTAACAGCTTAATTGGAGCATTTTAGTGATGATCAGTGTTCTTTGTCAAAACTGACATTCTCATCATCCACTGATGAACTATGTCACAAAATGCAGTTCTCAGCTCAGAAAGCTTGTTTCTGACATTCTAAACAGCTTAATTGGAGCATTTTAGTGATGATCAGTGTTATTTGTCAAAACTGACATTCTCATCCCCCACTGATGCACTTTGTCACAAAATGCAGTTTTATGCTCAGAAAGCTTGTTTCTGACATTCTAACAGCTCAATTGGAGCATTTTAGTAATGAACAGTGATCTTTGTCAAAACTGACATTCTCATCATCCACTGATGCACTTTGTCACAAAATGCATTTCTCAGCTCAGAAAATTTGTTTCTGACATTCTAACATCTCAATTGGAGCATTTCAGTAATGAACAGTGTTCTTTGTCAAAACTGACATTCTCATCATCCACTGATGAACTATGTCACAAAATGCAGTTCTCAGCTCAGAAAGCTTGTTTCTGACATTCTAACAGCTCAATTAGAGCATTTCAGTAATGAACAGTGTTCTTTGTCAAAACTGACATTCTCATCATCCACTGATGAACTATGTCACAAAATGCAGTTCTCAGCTCAGAAAGCTTGTTTCTGACATTCTAACAGCTCAATTAGAGCATTTCAGTAATGAACAGTGTTCTTTGTCAAAACTGACATTCTCATCATCCACTGATGAACTATGTCACAAAATGCAGTTCTCAGCTCAGAAAGCTTGTTTCTGACATTCTAACAGCTCAATTAGAGCATTTTAGTAATGAACAGTGTTCTTTGTCAAAACTGACATTCTCATCATCCACTGATGAACTATGTCACAAAATGCAGTTCTCAGCTCAGAAAGCTTGTTTCTGACATTCTAACAGCTCAATTGGAGCATTTTAGTAATGATCAGTGTTCTTTGTCAAAAGTGACATTCTCATCATCCACTGATTCACTTCGTCACAAAATGCAGTTCTCAGCTCAGAAAGCTTGTTTCTGACATTCTAACAGCTCAATTAGAGCATTTTAGTAATGATCAGTGTTCTTTGTCAAAACTGACATTCTCATCATCCATCCACTGATTCACTTTGTCACAAAATGCAGTTTTCAGCTCAGAAAGCTTGTTTCTGACATTCTAACAGCTCAATTAGAGCATTTTAGTAATGAACAGTGTTCTTTGTCAAAACTGACATTCTCATCACCCACTGATGCACTTTGTCACAAAATGCAGTTTTATGCTCAGAAAGCTTGTTTCTGACATTCTAACAGCTCAATTGGAGCATTTTAGTAATGAACAGTGTTCTTAGTCAAAACTGACATTCTCATCATCCACTGATTCACTTTCTCACAAAATGCAGTTCTCAGCTCAGAAAGCTTGTTTCTGACATTCTAACAGCTCAATTAGAGCATTTTAGTAATGAACAGTGTTCTTTGTCAAAACTGACATTCTCATCATCCACTGAAGCACTTTGTCACAAAATGCATTTCTCAGCTCAGAAATCTTGTTTCTGACATTCTAACAGCTCAATTGGAGCATTTTTGTAATGATCAGTGTTCTTTGTCAAAACTGACATTCTCATCATCCACTGATGCTTTTTGTCACAAAATGCAGTTCTCAGCTCAGAAAGCTTGTTTCTGACATTCTAACAGCTCAATTAGAGCATTTTAGTAATGAACAGTGTTCTTTGTCAAAACTGACATTCTCATCATCCACTGATGCACTTTGTCACAAAATGCATTTCTCAGCTCAGAAAGCTTGTTTCTGACATTCTAACAGCTCAATTGGAGCATTTCAGTAATGAACAGTGTTCTTTGTCAAAAGTGACATTCTCATCCATCCACTGATTCAATTTGTCACAAAATGCAGTTTTCAGCTCAGAAAGCTTGTTTCTGACATTCTAACAGCTCAATTGGAGCATTTCAGTAATGAACAGAGTTCTTTGTCAAAACTGACATTCTCATCATCCACTGATGAACTATGTCACAAAATGCATTTCTCAGCTCAGAAAGCTTGTTTCTGACATTCTAACAGCTCAATTGGAGCATTTTAGTAATGAACAGTGTTCTTTGTCAAAACTGACATTCTCATCATCCACTGATGAACTATGTCACAAAATGCAGTTCTCAGCTCAGAAAGCTTGTTTCTGACATTCTAACAGCTCAATTAGAGCATTTTAGTAATGAACAGTGTTCTTTGTCAAAACTGACATTCTCATCATCCACTGATGAACTATGTCACAAAATGCAGTTCTCAGCTCAGAAAGCTTGTTTCTGACATTCTAACAGCTCAATTAGAGCATTTCAGTAATGAACAGTGTTCTTTGTCAAAACTGACATTCTCATCATCCACTGATGAACTATGTCACAAAATGCAGTTCTCAGCTCAGAAAGCTTGTTTCTGACATTCTAACAGCTCAATTAGAGCATTTTAGTAATGAACAGTGTTCTTTGTCAAAACTGACATTCTCATCATCCACTGATGAACTATGTCACAAAATGCAGTTCTCAGCTCAGAAAGCTTGTTTCTGACATTCTAACAGCTCAATTGGAGCATTTTAGTAATGATCAGTGTTCTTTGTCAAAAGTGACATTCTCATCATCCACTGATTCACTTTGTCACAAAATGCAGTTCTTAGCTCAGAAAGCTTGTTTCTGACATTCTAACAGCTCAATTAGAGCATTTTAGTAATGATCAGTGTTCTTTGTCAAAACTGACATTCTCATCCATCCACTGATTCACTTTGTCACAAAATGCAGTTTTCAGCTCAGAAAGCTTGTTTCTGACATTCTAACAGCTCAATTAGAGCATTTTAGTAATGAACAGTGTTCTTTGTCAAAACTGACATTCTCATCATCCACTGATTCACTTTCTCACAAAATGCAGTTCTCAGCTCAGAAAGCTTGTTTCTGACATTCTAACAGCTCAATTAGAGAATTTTAGTAATGAACAGTGTTCTTTGTCAAAACTGACATTTTCATCATCCACTGATGCACTTTGTCACAAAATGCATTTCTCAGCTCAGAAAATTTGTTTCTGACATTCTAACATCTCAATTGGAGCATTTCAGTAATGAACAGTGTTCTTTGTCAAAACTGACATTCTCATCATCCACTGATGAACTATGTAACAAAATGCAGTTCTCAGCTCAGAAAGCTTGTTTCTGACATTCTAACAGCTCAATTGGAGCATTTTAGTAATGAACAGTGTTCTTTGTCAAAACTGCATTCTCATCATCCACTGATGAACTATGTCACAAAATGCAGTTCTCAGCTCAGAAAGCTTGTTTCTAACATTCTAACAGCTAAATTAGAGCATTTTAGTAATGAACAGTGTTCTTTGTCAAAACTGACATTCTCATCATCCACTGATGAACTATGTCACACAATGCAGTTCTCAGCTCAGAAAGCTTGTTTCTGACATTCTAACAGATCAATTAGAGCATTTTAGTAATGAACAGTGTTCTTTGTCAAAACTGACATTCTCATCATCCACTGATGAACTATGTCACAAAATGCATTTCTCAGCTCAGAAAGCTTTTTTCTGATATTCTAACAGCTCAATTGGAGCATTTTAGTAATGAACAGTGTTCTTTGTCAAAACTGACATTCTCATCATCCACTGATGAACTATGTCACAAAATGCAGTTCTCAGCTCAGAAAGCTTGTTTCTGACATTCTAACAGCTCAATTAGAGCATTTTAGTAATGAACAGTGTTCTTTGTCAAAACTGACATTCTCATCATCCACTGAAGCACTTTGTCACAAAATGCATTTCTCAGCTCAGAAAGCTTGTTTCTGACATTCTAACAGCTCAATTGGAGCATTTTAGTAATGATCAGTGTTCTTTGTCAAAACTGACATTCTCATCATCCACTGATGCTTTTTGTCACAAAATGCAGTTCTCAGCTCAGAAAGCTTGTTTCTGACATTCTAACAGCTCAATTAGAGCATTTTAGTAATGAACAGTGTTCTTTGTCAAAACTGACATTCTCATCATCCACTGATGCACTTTGTCACAAAATGCATTTCTCAGCTCAGAAAGCTTGTTTCTGACATTCTAACAGCTCAATTGGAGCATTTTAGTAATGAACAGTGTTCTTTGTCAAAACTGACATTCTCATCATCCACTGATGAACTATGTCACACAATGCAGTTCTCAGCTCAGAAAGCTTGTTTCTGACATTCTAACAGCTCAATTAGAGCATTTTAGTAATGAACAGTGTTCTTTGTCAAAACTGACATTCTCATCATCCACTGATGAACTATGTCACAAAATGCAGTTCTCAGCTCAGAAAGCTTGTTTCTAACATTCTAACAGCTCAATTAGAGCATTTTAGTAATGAACAGTGTTCTTTGTCAAAACTGACATTCTCATCATCCACTGATGAACTATGTCACAAAATGCAGTTCTCAGCTCAGAAAGCTTGTTTCTGACATTCTAACAGCTCAATTAGAGCATTTTAGTAATGAACAGTGTTCTTTGTCAAAACTGACATTCTCATCATCCACTGAAGCACTTTGTCACAAAATGCATTTCTCAGCTCAGAAAGCTTGTTTCTGACATTCTAACAGCTCAATTGGAGCATTTTAGTAATGATCAGTGTTCTTTGTCAAAACTGACATTCTCATCATCCACTGATGCTTTTTGTCACAAAATGCAGTTCTCAGCTCAGAAAGCTTGTTTCTGACATTCTAACAGCTCAATTAGAGCATTTTAGTAATGAACAGTGTTCTTTGTCAAAACTGACATTCTCATCATCCACTGATGCACTTTGTCACAAAATGCATTTCTCAGCTCAGAAAGCTTGTTTCTGACATTCTAACAGCTCAATTGGAGCATTTCAGTAATGAACAGTGTTCTTTGTCAAAAGTGACATTCTCATCCATCCACTGATTCACTTTGTCACAAAATGCAGTTTTCAGCTCAGAAAGCTTGTTTCTGACATTCTAACAGCTCAATTGGAGCATTTCAGTAATGAACAGAGTTCTTTGTCAAAACTGACATTCTCATCATCCACTGATGAACTATGTCACAAAATGCATTTCTCAGCTCAGAAAGCTTGTTTCTGACATTCTAACAGCTCAATTGGAGCATTTTAGTAATGAACAGTGTTCTTTGTCAAAAGTGACATTCTCATCATCCACTGATGAACTATGTCACAAAATGCAGTTCTCAGCTCAGAAAGCTTGTTTCTAACATTCTAACAGCTAAATTAGAGCATTTTAGTAATGAACAGTGTTCTTTGTCAAAACTGACATTCTCATCATCCACTGATGAACTATGTCACAAAATGCAGTTCTCAGCTCAGAAAGCTTGTTTCTGACATTCTAACAGCTCAATTAGAGCATTTTAGTAATGAACAGTGTTCTTTGTCAAAACTGACATTCTCATCATCCACTGAAGCACTTTGTCACAAAATGCATTTCTCAGCTCAGAAAGCTTGTTTCTGACATTCTAACAGCTCAATTGGAGCATTTTAGTAATGATCAGTGTTCTTTGTCAAAACTGACATTCTCATCATCCACTGATGCTTTTTGTCACAAAATGCAGTTCTCAGCTCAGAAAGCTTGTTTCTGACATTCTAACAGCTCAATTAGAGCATTTTAGTAATGAACAGTGTTCTTTGTCAAAACTGACATTCTCATCATCCACTGAAGCACTTTGTCACAAAATGCATTTCTCAGCTCAGAAAGCTTGTTTCTGACATTCTAACAGCTCAATTGGAGCATTTTAGTAATGATCAGTGTTCTTTGTCAAAACTGACATTCTCATCATCCACTGATGAACTTTGTCACAAAATGCAGTTCTCAGCTCAGAAAGCTTGTTTCTGACATTCTAACAGCTCAATTAGAGCATTTTAGTAATGAACAGTGTTCTTTGTCAAAACTGACATTCTCATCATCCACTGATGCTTTTTGTCACAAAATGCAGTTCTCAGCTCAGAAAGCTTGTTTCTGACATTCTAACAGCTCAATTAGAGCATTTTAGTAATGAAGAGTGTTCTTTGTCAAAACTGACATTCTCATCGTCCACTGATGCTTTTTGTCACAAAATGCATTTCTCAGCTCAGAAAGCTTGTTTCTGACATTCTAACAGCTCAATTGGAGCATTTTAGTAATGAACAGTGTTCTTTGTCAAAACTGACATTCTCATCATCCACTGATGAACTATGTCACAAAATGCAGTTCTCAGCTCAGAAAGCTTGTTTCTGACATTCTAACAGCTCAATTAGAGCATTTTAGTAATGAACAGTGTTCTTTGTCAAAACTGACATTCTCATCATCCACTGAAGCACTTTGTCACAAAATGCATTTCTCAGCTCAGAAAGCTTGTTTCTGACATTCTAACAGCTCAATTGGAGCATTTTAGTAATGATCAGTGTTCTTTGTCAAAACTGACATTCTCATCATCCACTGATGCTTTTTGTCACAAAATGCAGTTCTCAGCTCAGAAAGCTTGTTTCTGACATTCTAACAGCTCAATTAGAGCATTTTAGTAATGAACAGTGTTCTTTGTCAAAACTGACATTCTCATCATCCACTGATGCACTTTGTCACAAAATGCATTTCTCAGCTCAGAAAGCTTGTTTCTGACATTCTAACAGCTCAATTGGAGCATTTCAGTAATGAACAGTGTTCTTTGTCAAAACTGACATTCTCATCATCCACTGATGAACTATGTCACAAAATGCAGTTTTCAGCTCAGAAAGCTTGTTTCTGACATTCTAACAGCTCAATTGGAGCATTTCATTAATGAACAGTGTTCTTTGTCAAAAGTGACATTCTCATCCATCCACTGATTCACTTTGTCACAAAATGCTGTTTTCAGCTCAGAAAGCTTGTTTCTGACATTCTAACAGCTCAATTGGAGCATTTCATTAATGAACAGTGTTCTTTGTCAAAAGTGACATTCTCATCCATCCACTGATTCACTTTGTCACAAAATGCAGTTCTCAGCTCAGAAAGCTTGTTTCTGACATTCTAACAGCTCAATTGGAGCATTTCAGTAATGAACAGAGTTCTTTGTCAAAACTGACATTCTCATCATCCACTGATGAACTATGTCACAAAATGCAGTTCTCAGCTCAGAAAGCTTGTTTCTGACATTCTAACAGCTCAATTGGAGCATTTTAGTAATGAACAGTGTTCTTTGTCAAAACTGACATTCTCATCATCCACTGAAGCACTTTGTCACAAAATGCAGTTCTCAGCTCAGAAAGCTTGTTTCTAACATTCTAACAGCTCAATTAGAGCATTTTAGTAATGAACAGTGTTCTTTGTCAAAACTGACATTCTCATCATCCACTGATGAACTATGTCACAAAATGCAGTTCTCAGCTCAGAAAGCTTGTTTCTGACATTCTAACAGCTCAATTAGAGCATTTTAGTAATGAACAGTGTTCTTTGTCAAAACTGACATTCTCATCATCCACTGATGAACTATGTCACAAAATGCAGTTCTCAGCTCAGAAAGCTTGTTTCTAACATTCTAACAGCTCAATTAGAGCATTTTAGTAATGAACAGTGTTCTTTGTCAAAACTGACATTCTCATCATCCACTGTTGAACTATGTCACAAAATGCAGTTCTCAGCTCAGAAAGCTTGTTTCTGACATTCTAACAGCTCAATTAGAGCATTTTAGTAATGAACAGTGTTCTTTGTCAAAACTGACATTCTCATCATCCACTGAAGCACTTTGTCACAAAATGCATTTCTCAGCTCAGAAAGCTTGTTTCTGACATTCTAACAGCTCAATTGGAGCATTTTAGTAATGATCAGTGTTCTTTGTCAAAACTGACATTCTCATCATCCACTGATGAACTATGTCACAAAATGCAGTTCTCAGCTCAGAAAGCTTGTTTCTGACATTCTAACAGCTCAATTGGAGCATTTTAGTAATGAACAGTGTTCTTTGTCAAAACTGACATTCTCATCATCCACTGATGAACTATGTCACAAAATGCAGTTCTCAGCTCAGAAAGCTTGTTTCTGACATTCTAACAGCTCAATTAGAGCATTTTAGTAATGAACAGTGTTCTTTGTCAAAACTGACATTCTCATCATCCACTGATGAACTATGTCACAAAATGCAGTTCTCAGCTCAGAAAGCTTGTTTCTGACATTCTAACAGCTCAATTAGAGCATTTTAGTAATGAACAGTGTTCTTTGTCAAAACTGACATTCTCATCATCCACTGAAGCACTTTGTCACAAAATGCATTTCTCAGCTCAGAAAGCTTGTTTCTGACATTCTAACAGCTCAATTGGAGCATTTTAGTAATGATCAGTGTTCTTTGTCAAAACTGACATTCTCATCATCCACTGATGCTTTTTGTCACAAAATGCAGTTCTCAGCTCAGAAAGCTTGTTTCTGACATTCTAACAGCTCAATTAGAGCATTTTAGTAATGAACAGTGTTCTTTGTCAAAACTGACATTCTCATCATCCACTGATGCACTTTGTCACAAAATGCATTTCTCAGCTCAGAAAGCTTGTTTCTGACATTCTAACAGCTCAATTAGAGCATTTTAGTAATGAACAGTGTTCTTTGTCAAAACTGACATTCTCATCATCCACTGATGAACTATGTCACAAAATGCAGTTCTCAGCTCAGACAGCTTGTTTCTGACATTCTAACAGCTTAATTGGAGCATTTTAGTGATGATCAGTGTTCTTTGTCAAAACTGACATTCTCATCATCCACTGATGCACTTTGTCACAAAATGCATTTCTCAGCTCAGAAAATTTGTTTCTGACATTCTAACAGCTCAATTGGAGCATTTCAGTAATGAACAGTGTTCTTTGTCAAAACTGACATTCTCATCATCCACTGATGAACTTTGTCACAAAATGCAGTTCTCAGCTCAGAAAGCTTGTTTCTGACATTCTAACAGCTCAATTAGAGCATTTTAGTAATGAACAGTGTTCTTTGTCAAAACTGACATTCTCATCATCCACTGATGCTTTTTGTCACAAAATGCAGTTCTCAGCTCAGAAAGCTTGTTTCTGACATTCTAACAGCTCAATTAGAGCATTTTAGTAATGAAGAGTGTTCTTTGTCAAAACTGACATTCTCATCATCCACTGATGCACTTTGTCACAAAATGCATTTCTCAGCTCAGAAAGCTTGTTTCTGACATTCTAACAGCTCAATTGGAGCATTTCAGTAATGAACAGTGTTCTTTGTCAAAAGTGACATTCTCATCCATCCACTGATTCACTTTGTCCAAAATGCAGTTTTCAGCTCAGAAAGCTTGTTTCTGACATTCTAACAGCTCAATTGGAGCATTTTAGTAATGAACAGTGTTCTTTGTCAAAACTGACATTCTCATCATCCACTGTTGAACTATGTCACAAAATGCAGTTCTCAGCTCAGAAAGCTTGTTTCTGACATTCTAACAGCTCAATTAGAGCATTTTAGTAATGAACAGTGTTCTTTGTCAAAACTGACATTCTCATCATCCACTGAAGCACTTTGTCACAAAATGCATTTCTCAGCTCAGAAAGCTTGTTTCTGACATTCTAACAGCTCAATTGGAGCATTTTAGTAATGATCAGTGTTCTTTGTCAAAACTGACATTCTCATCATCCACTGATGAACTATGTCACAAAATGCAGTTCTCAGCTCAGAAAGCTTGTTTCTGACATTCTAACAGCTCAATTGGAGCATTTTAGTAATGAACAGTGTTCTTTGTCAAAACTGACATTCTCATCATCCACTGATGAACTATGTCACAAAATGCAGTTCTCAGCTCAGAAAGCTTGTTTCTAACATTCTAACAGCTCAATTAGAGCATTTTAGTAATGAACAGTGTTCTTTGTCAAAACTGACATTCTCATCATCCACTGATGAACTATGTCACAAAATGCAGTTCTCAGCTCAGAAAGCTTGTTTCTGACATTCTAACAGCTCAATTAGAGCATTTTAGTAATGAACAGTGTTCTTTGTCAAAACTGACATTCTCATCATCCACTGAAGCACTTTGTCACAAAATGCATTTCTCAGCTCAGAAAGCTTGTTTCTGACATTCTAACAGCTCAATTGGAGCATTTTAGTAATGATCAGTGTTCTTTGTCAAAACTGACATTCTCATCATCCACTGATGCTTTTTGTCACAAAATGCAGTTCTCAGCTCAGAAAGCTTGTTTCTGACATTCTAACAGCTCAATTAGAGCATTTTAGTAATGAACAGTGTTCTTTGTCAAAACTGACATTCTCATCATCCACTGATGCACTTTGTCACAAAATGCATTTCTCAGCTCAGAAAGCTTGTTTCTGACATTCTAACAGCTCAATTGGAGCATTTCAGTAATGAACAGTGTTCTTTGTCAAAACTGACATTCTCATCATCCACTGATGAACTATGTCACAAAATGCAGTTTTCAGCTCAGAAAGCTTGTTTCTGACATTCTAACAGCTCAATTGGAGCATTTCATTAATGAACAGTGTTCTTTGTCAAAAGTGACATTCTCATCCATCCACTGATTCACTTTGTCACAAAATGCTGTTTTCAGCTCAGAAAGCTTGTTTCTGACATTCTAACAGCTCAATTGGAGCATTTCATTAATGAACAGTGTTCTTTGTCAAAAGTGACATTCTTATCCATCCACTGATTCACTTTGTCACAAAATGCAGTTCTCAGCTCAGAAAGCTTGTTTCTGACATTCTAACAGCTCAATTGGAGCATTTCAGTAATGAACAGAGTTCTTTGTCAAAACTGACATTCTCATCATCCACTGATGAACTATGTCACAAAATGCAGTTCTCAGCTCAGAAAGCTTGTTTCTGACATTCTAACAGCTCAATTGGAGCATTTTAGTAATGAACAGTGTTCTTTGTCAAAACTGACATTCTCATCATCCACTGAAGCACTTTGTCACAAAATGCAGTTCTCAGCTCAGAAAGCTTGTTTCTAACATTCTAACAGCTCAATTAGAGCATTTTAGTAATGAACAGTGTTCTTTGTCAAAACTGACATTCTCATCATCCACTGATGAACTATGTCACAAAATGCAGTTCTCAGCTCAGAAAGCTTGTTTCTGACATTCTAACAGCTCAATTAGAGCATTTTAGTAATGAACAGTGTTCTTTGTCAAAACTGACATTCTCATCATCCACTGATGAACTATGTCACAAAATGCAGTTCTCAGCTCAGAAAGCTTGTTTCTAACATTCTAACAGCTCAATTAGAGCATTTTAGTAATGAACAGTGTTCTTTGTCAAAACTGACATTCTCATCATCCACTGTTGAACTATGTCACAAAATGCAGTTCTCAGCTCAGAAAGCTTGTTTCTGACATTCTAACAGCTCAATTAGAGCATTTTAGTAATGAACAGTGTTCTTTGTCAAAACTGACATTCTCATCATCCACTGAAGCACTTTGTCACAAAATGCATTTCTCAGCTCAGAAAGCTTGTTTCTGACATTCTAACAGCTCAATTGGAGCATTTTAGTAATGATCAGTGTTCTTTGTCAAAACTGACATTCTCATCATCCACTGATGCTTTTTGTCACAAAATGCAGTTCTCAGCTCAGAAAGCTTGTTTCTGACATTCTAACAGCTCAATTAGAGCATTTTAGTAATGAACAGTGTTCTTTGTAAAAACTGACATTCTCATCATCCACTGATGCACTTTGTCACAAAATGCATTTCTCAGCTCAGAAAGCTTGTTTCTGACATTCTAACAGCTCAATTAGAGCATTTTAGTAATGAACAGTGTTCTTTGTCAAAACTGACATTCTCATCATCCACTGATGAACTATGTCACAAAATGCAGTTCTCAGCTCAGAAAGCTTGTTTCTGACATTCTAACAGCTTAATTGGAGCATTTTAGTGATGATCAGTGTTCTTTGTCAAAACTGACATTCTCATCATCCACTGATGCACTTTGTCACAAAATGCATTTCTCAGCTCAGAAAATTTGTTTCTGACATTCTAACAGCTCAATTGGAGCATTTCAGTAATGAACAGTGTTCTTTGTCAAAACTGACATTCTCATCATCCACTGAAGCACTTTGTCACAAAATGCATTTCTCAGCTCAGAAAGCTTGTTTCTGACATTCTAACAGCTCAATTGGAGCATTTTAGTAATGATCAGTGTTCTTTGTCAAAACTGACATTCTCATCATCCACTGATGAACTTTGTCACAAAATGCAGTTCTCAGCTCAGAAAGCTTGTTTCTGACATTCTATTAGCTCAATTAGAGCATTTTAGTAATGAACAGTGTTCTTTGTCAAAACTGACATTCTCATCATCCACTGATGCTTTTTGTCACAAAATGCATTTCTCAGCTCAGAAAGCTTGTTTCTGACATTCTAACAGCTCAATTGGAGCATTTTAGTAATGATCAGTGTTCTTTGTCAAAACTGACATTCTCATCATCCACTGATGAACTTTGTCACAAAATGCAGTTCTCAGCTCAGAAAGCTTGTTTCTGACATTCTAACAGCTCAATTAGAGCATTTTAGTAATGAACAGTGTTCTTTGTCAAAACTGACATTCTCATCATCCACTGATGCTTTTTGTCATAAAATGCATTTCTCAGCTCAGAAAGCTTGTTTCTGACATTCTAACAGCTCAATTGGAGCATTTTAGTAATGAACAGTGTTCTTTGTCAAAACTGACATTCTCATCATCCACTGATGAACTATGTCACAAAATGCAGTTCTCAGCTCAGAAAGCTTGTTTCTGACATTCTAACAGCTCAATTAGAGCATTTTAGTAATGAACAGTGTTCTTTGTCAAAACTGACATTCTCATCATCCACTGAAGCACTTTGTCACAAAATGCATTTCTCAGCTCAGAAAGCTTGTTTCTGACATTCTAACAGCTCAATTGGAGCATTTTAGTAATGATCAGTGTTCTTTGTCAAAACTGACATTCTCATCATCCACTGATGCTTTTTGTCACAAAATGCAGTTCTCAGCTCAGAAAGCTTGTTTCTGACATTCTAACAGCTCAATTAGAGCATTTTAGTAATGAACAGTGTTCTTTGTCAAAACTGACATTCTCATCATCCACTGATGCACTTTGTCACAAAATGCATTTCTCAGCTCAGAAAGCTTGTTTCTGACATTCTAACAGCTCAATTGGAGCATTTCAGTAATGAACAGTGTTCTTTGTCAAAACTGACATTCTCATCATCCACTGATGAACTATGTCACAAAATGCAGTTTTCAGCTCAGAAAGCTTGTTTCTGACATTCTAACAGCTCAATTGGAGCATTTCATTAATGAACAGTGTTCTTTGTCAAAAGTGACATTCTCATCCATCCACTGATTCACTTTGTCACAAAATGCTGTTTTCAGCTCAGAAAGCTTGTTTCTGACATTCTAACAGCTCAATTGGAGCATTTCATTAATGAACAGTGTTCTTTGTCAAAAGTGACATTCTCATCCATCCACTGATTCACTTTGTCACAAAATGCAGTTCTCAGCTCAGAAAGCTTGTTTCTGACATTCTAACAGCTCAATTGGAGCATTTCAGTAATGAACAGAGTTCTTTGTCAAAAATGACATTCTCATCATCCACTGATGAACTATGTCACAAAATGCAGTTCTCAGCTCAGAAAGCTTGTTTCTGACATTCTAACAGCTCAATTGGAGCATTTTAGTAATGAACAGTGTTCTTTGTCAAAACTGACATTCTCATCATCCACTGAAGCACTTTGTCACAAAATGCAGTTCTCAGCTCAGAAAGCTTGTTTCTAACATTCTAACAGCTCAATTAGAGCATTTTAGTAATGAACAGTGTTCTTTGTCAAAACTGACATTCTCATCATCCACTGATTCACTTTCTCACAAAATGCAGTTCTCAGCTCAGAAAGCTTGTTTCTGACATTCTAACAGCTCAATTAGAGCATTTTAGTAATGAACAGTGTTCTTTGTCAAAACTGACATTCTCATCATCCACTGAAGCACTTTGTCACAAAATGCATTTCTCAGCTCAGAAATCTTGTTTCTGACATTCTAACAGCTCAATTGGAGCATTTTTGTAATGATCAGTGTTCTTTGTCAAAACTGACATTCTCATCATCCACTGATGCTTTTTGTCACAAAATGCAGTTCTCAGCTCAGAAAGCTTGTTTCTGACATTCTAACAGCTCAATTAGAGCATTTTAGTAATGAACAGTGTTCTTTGTCAAAACTGACATTCTCATCATCCACTGATGCACTTTGTCACAAAATGCATTTCTCAGCTCAGAAAGCTTGTTTCTGACATTCTAACAGCTCAATTGGAGCATTTCAGTAATGAACAGTGTTCTTTGTCAAAAGTGACATTCTCATCCATCCACTGATTCAATTTGTCACAAAATGCAGTTTTCAGCTCAGAAAGCTTGTTTCTGACATTCTAACAGCTCAATTGGAGCATTTCAGTAATGAACAGAGTTCTTTGTCAAAACTGACATTCTCATCATCCACTGATGAACTATGTCACAAAATGCATTTCTCAGCTCAGAAAGCTTGTTTCTGACATTCTAACAGCTCAATTGGAGCATTTTAGTAATGAACAGTGTTCTTTGTCAAAACTGACATTCTCATCATCCACTGATGAACTATGTCACAAAATGCAGTTCTCAGCTCAGAAAGCTTGTTTCTGACATTCTAACAGCTCAATTAGAGCATTTTAGTAATGAACAGTGTTCTTTGTCAAAACTGACATTCTCATCATCCACTGATGAACTATGTCACAAAATGCAGTTCTCAGCTCAGAAAGCTTGTTTCTGACATTCTAACAGCTCAATTAGAGCATTTCAGTAATGAACAGTGTTCTTTGTCAAAACTGACATTCTCATCATCCACTGATGAACTATGTCACAAAATGCAGTTCTCAGCTCAGAAAGCTTGTTTCTGACATTCTAACAGCTCAATTAGAGCATTTTAGTAATGAACAGTGTTCTTTGTCAAAACTGACATTCTCATCATCCACTGATGAACTATGTCACAAAATGCAGTTCTCAGCTCAGAAAGCTTGTTTCTGACATTCTAACAGCTCAATTGGAGCATTTAGTAATGATCAGTGTTCTTTGTCAAAAGTGACATTCTCATCATCCACTGATTCACTTTGTCACAAAATGCAGTTCTTAGCTCAGAAAGCTTGTTTCTGACATTCTAACAGCTCAATTAGAGCATTTTAGTAATGATCAGTGTTCTTTGTCAAAACTGACATTCTCATCCATCCACTGATTCACTTTGTCACAAAATGCAGTTTTCAGCTCAGAAAGCTTGTTTCTGACATTCTAACAGCTCAATTAGAGCATTTTAGTAATGAACAGTGTTCTTTGTCAAAACTGACATTCTCATCATCCACTGATTCACTTTCTCACAAAATGCAGTTCTCAGCTCAGAAAGCTTGTTTCTGACATTCTAACAGCTCAATTAGAGAATTTTAGTAATGAACAGTGTTCTTTGTCAAAACTGACATTTTCATCATCCACTGATGCACTTTGTCACAAAATGCATTTCTCAGCTCAGAAAATTTGTTTCTGACATTCTAACATCTCAATTGGAGCATTTCAGTAATGAACAGTGTTCT
Source organism: Barbatula barbatula (assembly GCF_947034865.1). Lineage (NCBI taxonomy): Eukaryota > Metazoa > Chordata > Actinopteri > Cypriniformes > Nemacheilidae > Barbatula > Barbatula barbatula. The sequence goes on along the minus strand of NC_136770.1, from coordinate 10,604,029 downwards.
TTGTCAAAACTGACATTCTCATCATCCACTGATGAACTATGTAACAAAATGCAGTTCTCAGCTCAGAAAGCTTGTTTCTGACATTCTAACAGCTCAATTGGAGCATTTTAGTAATGAACAGTGTTCTTTGTCAAAACTGCATTCTCATCATCCACTGATGAACTATGTCACAAAATGCAGTTCTCAGCTCAGAAAGCTTGTTTCTAACATTCTAACAGCTAAATTAGAGCATTTTAGTAATGAACAGTGTTCTTTGTCAAAACTGACATTCTCATCATCCACTGATGAACTATGTCACACAATGCAGTTCTCAGCTCAGAAAGCTTGTTTCTGACATTCTAACAGATCAATTAGAGCATTTTAGTAATGAACAGTGTTCTTTGTCAAAACTGACATTCTCATCATCCACTGATGAACTATGTCACTAAATGCATTTCTCAGCTCAGAAAGCTTTTTTCTGATATTCTAACAGCTCAATTGGAGCATTTTAGTAATGAACAGTGTTCTTTGTCAAAACTGACATTCTCATCATCCACTGATGAACTATGTCACAAAATGCAGTTCTCAGCTCAGAAAGCTTGTTTCTGACATTCTAACAGCTCAATTAGAGCATTTTAGTAATGAACAGTGTTCTTTGTCAAAACTGACATTCTCATCATCCACTGAAGCACTTTGTCACAAAATGCATTTCTCAGCTCAGAAAGCTTGTTTCTGACATTCTAACAGCTCAATTGGAGCATTTTAGTAATGATCAGTGTTCTTTGTCAAAACTGACATTCTCATCATCCACTGATGCTTTTTGTCACAAAATGCAGTTCTCAGCTCAGAAAGCTTGTTTCTGACATTCTAACAGCTCAATTAGAGCATTTTAGTAATGAACAGTGTTCTTTGTCAAAACTGACATTCTCATCATCCACTGATGCACTTTGTCACAAAATGCATTTCTCAGCTCAGAAAGCTTGTTTCTGACATTCTAACAGCTCAATTGGAGCATTTTAGTAATGAACAGTGTTCTTTGTCAAAACTGACATTCTCATCATCCACTGATGAACTATGTCACACAATGCAGTTCTCAGCTCAGAAAGCTTGTTTCTGACATTCTAACAGCTCAATTAGAGCATTTTAGTAATGAACAGTGTTCTTTGTCAAAACTGACATTCTCATCATCCACTGATGAACTATGTCACAAAATGCAGTTCTCAGCTCAGAAAGCTTGTTTCTAACATTCTAACAGCTCAATTAGAGCATTTTAGTAATGAACAGTGTTCTTTGTCAAAACTGACATTCTCATCATCCACTGATGAACTATGTCACAAAATGCAGTTCTCAGCTCAGAAAGCTTGTTTCTGACATTCTAACAGCTCAATTAGAGCATTTTAGTAATGAACAGTGTTCTTTGTCAAAACTGACATTCTCATCATCCACTGAAGCACTTTGTCACAAAATGCATTTCTCAGCTCAGAAAGCTTGTTTCTGACATTCTAACAGCTCAATTGGAGCATTTTAGTAATGATCAGTGTTCTTTGTCAAAACTGACATTCTCATCATCCACTGATGCTTTTTGTCACAAAATGCAGTTCTCAGCTCAGAAAGCTTGTTTCTGACATTCTAACAGCTCAATTAGAGCATTTTAGTAATGAACAGTGTTCTTTGTCAAAACTGACATTCTCATCATCCACTGATGCACTTTGTCACAAAATGCATTTCTCAGCTCAGAAAGCTTGTTTCTGACATTCTAACAGCTCAATTGGAGCATTTCAGTAATGAACAGTGTTCTTTGTCAAAAGTGACATTCTCATCCATCCACTGATTCACTTTGTCACAAAATGCAGTTTTCAGCTCAGAAAGCTTGTTTCTGACATTCTAACAGCTCAATTGGAGCATTTCAGTAATGAACAGAGTTCTTTGTCAAAACTGACATTCTCATCATCCACTGATGAACTATGTCACAAAATGCATTTCTCAGCTCAGAAAGCTTGTTTCTGACATTCTAACAGCTCAATTGGAGCATTTTAGTAATGAACAGTGTTCTTTGTCAAAAGTGACATTCTCATCATCCACTGATGAACTATGTCACAAAATGCAGTTCTCAGCTCAGAAAGCTTGTTTCTAACATTCTAACAGCTAAATTAGAGCATTTTAGTAATGAACAGTGTTCTTTGTCAAAACTGACATTCTCATCATCCACTGATGAACTATGTCACAAAATGCAGTTCTCAGCTCAGAAAGCTTGTTTCTGACATTCTAACAGCTCAATTAGAGCATTTTAGTAATGAACAGTGTTCTTTGTCAAAACTGACATTCTCATCATCCACTGAAGCACTTTGTCACAAAATGCATTTCTCAGCTCAGAAAGCTTGTTTCTGACATTCTAACAGCTCAATTGGAGCATTTTAGTAATGATCAGTGTTCTTTGTCAAAACTGACATTCTCATCATCCACTGATGCTTTTTGTCACAAAATGCAGTTCTCAGCTCAGAAAGCTTGTTTCTGACATTCTAACAGCTCAATTAGAGCATTTTAGTAATGAACAGTGTTCTTTGTCAAAACTGACATTCTCATCATCCACTGAAGCACTTTGTCACAAAATGCATTTCTCAGCTCAGAAAGCTTGTTTCTGACATTCTAACAGCTCAATTGGAGCATTTTAGTAATGATCAGTGTTCTTTGTCAAAACTGACATTCTCATCATCCACTGATGAACTTTGTCACAAAATGCAGTTCTCAGCTCAGAAAGCTTGTTTCTGACATTCTAACAGCTCAATTAGAGCATTTTAGTAATGAACAGTGTTCTTTGTCAAAACTGACATTCTCATCATCCACTGATGCTTTTTGTCACAAAATGCAGTTCTCAGCTCAGAAAGCTTGTTTCTGACATTCTAACAGCTCAATTAGAGCATTTTAGTAATGAAGAGTGTTCTTTGTCAAAACTGACATTCTCATCATCCACTGATGCTTTTTGTCACAAAATGCATTTCTCAGCTCAGAAAGCTTGTTTCTGACATTCTAACAGCTCAATTGGAGCATTTTAGTAATGAACAGTGTTCTTTGTCAAAACTGACATTCTCATCATCCACTGATGAACTATGTCACAAAATGCAGTTCTCAGCTCAGAAAGCTTGTTTCTGACATTCTAACAGCTCAATTAGAGCATTTTAGTAATGAACAGTGTTCTTTGTCAAAACTGACATTCTCATCATCCACTGAAGCACTTTGTCACAAAATGCATTTCTCAGCTCAGAAAGCTTGTTTCTGACATTCTAACAGCTCAATTGGAGCATTTTAGTAATGATCAGTGTTCTTTGTCAAAACTGACATTCTCATCATCCACTGATGCTTTTTGTCACAAAATGCAGTTCTCAGCTCAGAAAGCTTGTTTCTGACATTCTAACAGCTCAATTAGAGCATTTTAGTAATGAACAGTGTTCTTTGTCAAAACTGACATTCTCATCATCCACTGATGCACTTTGTCACAAAATGCATTTCTCAGCTCAGAAAGCTTGTTTCTGACATTCTAACAGCTCAATTGGAGCATTTCAGTAATGAACAGTGTTCTTTGTCAAAACTGACATTCTCATCATCCACTGATGAACTATGTCACAAAATGCAGTTTTCAGCTCAGAAAGCTTGTTTCTGACATTCTAACAGCTCAATTGGAGCATTTCATTAATGAACAGTGTTCTTTGTCAAAAGTGACATTCTCATCCATCCACTGATTCACTTTGTCACAAAATGCTGTTTTCAGCTCAGAAAGCTTGTTTCTGACATTCTAACAGCTCAATTGGAGCATTTCATTAATGAACAGTGTTCTTTGTCAAAAGTGACATTCTCATCCATCCACTGATTCACTTTGTCACAAAATGCAGTTCTCAGCTCAGAAAGCTTGTTTCTGACATTCTAACAGCTCAATTGGAGCATTTCAGTAATGAACAGAGTTCTTTGTCAAAACTGACATTCTCATCATCCACTGATGAACTATGTCACAAAATGCAGTTCTCAGCTCAGAAAGCTTGTTTCTGACATTCTAACAGCTCAATTGGAGCATTTTAGTAATGAACAGTGTTCTTTGTCAAAACTGACATTCTCATCATCCACTGAAGCACTTTGTCACAAAATGCAGTTCTCAGCTCAGAAAGCTTGTTTCTAACATTCTAACAGCTCAATTAGAGCATTTTAGTAATGAACAGTGTTCTTTGTCAAAACTGACATTCTCATCATCCACTGATGAACTATGTCACAAAATGCAGTTCTCAGCTCAGAAAGCTTGTTTCTGACATTCTAACAGCTCAATTAGAGCATTTTAGTAATGAACAGTGTTCTTTGTCAAAACTGACATTCTCATCATCCACTGATGAACTATGTCACAAAATGCAGTTCTCAGCTCAGAAAGCTTGTTTCTAACATTCTAACAGCTCAATTAGAGCATTTTAGTAATGAACAGTGTTCTTTGTCAAAACTGACATTCTCATCATCCACTGTTGAACTATGTCACAAAATGCAGTTCTCAGCTCAGAAAGCTTGTTTCTGACATTCTAACAGCTCAATTAGAGCATTTTAGTAATGAACAGTGTTCTTTGTCAAAACTGACATTCTCATCATCCACTGAAGCACTTTGTCACAAAATGCATTTCTCAGCTCAGAAAGCTTGTTTCTGACATTCTAACAGCTCAATTGGAGCATTTTAGTAATGATCAGTGTTCTTTGTCAAAACTGACATTCTCATCATCCACTGATGAACTATGTCACAAAATGCAGTTCTCAGCTCAGAAAGCTTGTTTCTGACATTCTAACAGCTCAATTGGAGCATTTTAGTAATGAACAGTGTTCTTTGTCAAAACTGACATTCTCATCATCCACTGATGAACTATGTCACAAAATGCAGTTCTCAGCTCAGAAAGCTTGTTTCTGACATTCTAACAGCTCAATTAGAGCATTTTAGTAATGAACAGTGTTCTTTGTCAAAACTGACATTCTCATCATCCACTGATGAACTATGTCACAAAATGCAGTTCTCAGCTCAGAAAGCTTGTTTCTGACATTCTAACAGCTCAATTAGAGCATTTTAGTAATGAACAGTGTTCTTTGTCAAAACTGACATTCTCATCATCCACTGAAGCACTTTGTCACAAAATGCATTTCTCAGCTCAGAAAGCTTGTTTCTGACATTCTAACAGCTCAATTGGAGCATTTTAGTAATGATCAGTGTTCTTTGTCAAAACTGACATTCTCATCATCCACTGATGCTTTTTGTCACAAAATGCAGTTCTCAGCTCAGAAAGCTTGTTTCTGACATTCTAACAGCTCAATTAGAGCATTTTAGTAATGAACAGTGTTCTTTGTCAAAACTGACATTCTCATCATCCACTGATGCACTTTGTCACAAAATGCATTTCTCAGCTCAGAAAGCTTGTTTCTGACATTCTAACAGCTCAATTAGAGCATTTTAGTAATGAACAGTGTTCTTTGTCAAAACTGACATTCTCATCATCCACTGATGAACTATGTCACAAAATGCAGTTCTCAGCTCAGACAGCTTGTTTCTGACATTCTAACAGCTTAATTGGAGCATTTTAGTGATGATCAGTGTTCTTTGTCAAAACTGACATTCTCATCATCCACTGATGCACTTTGTCACAAAATGCATTTCTCAGCTCAGAAAATTTGTTTCTGACATTCTAACAGCTCAATTGGAGCATTTCAGTAATGAACAGTGTTCTTTGTCAAAACTGACATTCTCATCATCCACTGATGAACTTTGTCACAAAATGCAGTTCTCAGCTCAGAAAGCTTGTTTCTGACATTCTAACAGCTCAATTAGAGCATTTTAGTAATGAACAGTGTTCTTTGTCAAAACTGACATTCTCATCATCCACTGATGCTTTTTGTCACAAAATGCAGTTCTCAGCTCAGAAAGCTTGTTTCTGACATTCTAACAGCTCAATTAGAGCATTTTAGTAATGAAGAGTGTTCTTTGTCAAAACTGACATTCTCATCATCCACTGATGCACTTTGTCACAAAATGCATTTCTCAGCTCAGAAAGCTTGTTTCTGACATTCTAACAGCTCAATTGGAGCATTTCAGTAATGAACAGTGTTCTTTGTCAAAAGTGACATTCTCATCCATCCACTGATTCACTTTGTCCAAAATGCAGTTTTCAGCTCAGAAAGCTTGTTTCTGACATTCTAACAGCTCAATTGGAGCATTTTAGTAATGAACAGTGTTCTTTGTCAAAACTGACATTCTCATCATCCACTGTTGAACTATGTCACAAAATGCAGTTCTCAGCTCAGAAAGCTTGTTTCTGACATTCTAACAGCTCAATTAGAGCATTTTAGTAATGAACAGTGTTCTTTGTCAAAACTGACATTCTCATCATCCACTGAAGCACTTTGTCACAAAATGCATTTCTCAGCTCAGAAAGCTTGTTTCTGACATTCTAACAGCTCAATTGGAGCATTTTAGTAATGATCAGTGTTCTTTGTCAAAACTGACATTCTCATCATCCACTGATGAACTATGTCACAAAATGCAGTTCTCAGCTCAGAAAGCTTGTTTCTGACATTCTAACAGCTCAATTGGAGCATTTTAGTAATGAACAGTGTTCTTTGTCAAAACTGACATTCTCATCATCCACTGATGAACTATGTCACAAAATGCAGTTCTCAGCTCAGAAAGCTTGTTTCTAACATTCTAACAGCTCAATTAGAGCATTTTAGTAATGAACAGTGTTCTTTGTCAAAACTGACATTCTCATCATCCACTGATGAACTATGTCACAAAATGCAGTTCTCAGCTCAGAAAGCTTGTTTCTGACATTCTAACAGCTCAATTAGAGCATTTTAGTAATGAACAGTGTTCTTTGTCAAAACTGACATTCTCATCATCCACTGAAGCACTTTGTCACAAAATGCATTTCTCAGCTCAGAAAGCTTGTTTCTGACATTCTAACAGCTCAATTGGAGCATTTTAGTAATGATCAGTGTTCTTTGTCAAAACTGACATTCTCATCATCCACTGATGCTTTTTGTCACAAAATGCAGTTCTCAGCTCAGAAAGCTTGTTTCTGACATTCTAACAGCTCAATTAGAGCATTTTAGTAATGAACAGTGTTCTTTGTCAAAACTGACATTCTCATCATCCACTGATGCACTTTGTCACAAAATGCATTTCTCAGCTCAGAAAGCTTGTTTCTGACATTCTAACAGCTCAATTGGAGCATTTCAGTAATGAACAGTGTTCTTTGTCAAAACTGACATTCTCATCATCCACTGATGAACTATGTCACAAAATGCAGTTTTCAGCTCAGAAAGCTTGTTTCTGACATTCTAACAGCTCAATTGGAGCATTTCATTAATGAACAGTGTTCTTTGTCAAAAGTGACATTCTCATCCATCCACTGATTCACTTTGTCACAAAATGCTGTTTTCAGCTCAGAAAGCTTGTTTCTGACATTCTAACAGCTCAATTGGAGCATTTCATTAATGAACAGTGTTCTTTGTCAAAAGTGACATTCTTATCCATCCACTGATTCACTTTGTCACAAAATGCAGTTCTCAGCTCAGAAAGCTTGTTTCTGACATTCTAACAGCTCAATTGGAGCATTTCAGTAATGAACAGAGTTCTTTGTCAAAACTGACATTCTCATCATCCACTGATGAACTATGTCACAAAATGCAGTTCTCAGCTCAGAAAGCTTGTTTCTGACATTCTAACAGCTCAATTGGAGCATTTTAGTAATGAACAGTGTTCTTTGTCAAAACTGACATTCTCATCATCCACTGAAGCACTTTGTCACAAAATGCAGTTCTCAGCTCAGAAAGCTTGTTTCTAACATTCTAACAGCTCAATTAGAGCATTTTAGTAATGAACAGTGTTCTTTGTCAAAACTGACATTCTCATCATCCACTGATGAACTATGTCACAAAATGCAGTTCTCAGCTCAGAAAGCTTGTTTCTGACATTCTAACAGCTCAATTAGAGCATTTTAGTAATGAACAGTGTTCTTTGTCAAAACTGACATTCTCATCATCCACTGATGAACTATGTCACAAAATGCAGTTCTCAGCTCAGAAAGCTTGTTTCTAACATTCTAACAGCTCAATTAGAGCATTTTAGTAATGAACAGTGTTCTTTGTCAAAACTGACATTCTCATCATCCACTGTTGAACTATGTCACAAAATGCAGTTCTCAGCTCAGAAAGCTTGTTTCTGACATTCTAACAGCTCAATTAGAGCATTTTAGTAATGAACAGTGTTCTTTGTCAAAACTGACATTCTCATCATCCACTGAAGCACTTTGTCACAAAATGCATTTCTCAGCTCAGAAAGCTTGTTTCTGACATTCTAACAGCTCAATTGGAGCATTTTAGTAATGATCAGTGTTCTTTGTCAAAACTGACATTCTCATCATCCACTGATGCTTTTTGTCACAAAATGCAGTTCTCAGCTCAGAAAGCTTGTTTCTGACATTCTAACAGCTCAATTAGAGCATTTTAGTAATGAACAGTGTTCTTTGTAAAAACTGACATTCTCATCATCCACTGATGCACTTTGTCACAAAATGCATTTCTCAGCTCAGAAAGCTTGTTTCTGACATTCTAACAGCTCAATTAGAGCATTTTAGTAATGAACAGTGTTCTTTGTCAAAACTGACATTCTCATCATCCACTGATGAACTATGTCACAAAATGCAGTTCTCAGCTCAGAAAGCTTGTTTCTGACATTCTAACAGCTCAATTGGAGCATTTTAGTAATGATCAGTGTTCTTTGTCAAAACTGACATTCTCATCATCCACTGATGCTTTTTGTCACAAAATGCAGTTCTCAGCTCAGAAAGCTTGTTTCTGACATTCTAACAGCTCAATTAGAGCATTTTAGTAATGAACAGTGTTCTTTGTCAAAACTGACATTCTCATCATCCACTGATGCACTTTGTCACAAAATGCATTTCTCAGCTCAGAAAGCTTGTTTCTGACATTCTAACAGCTCAATTAGAGCATTTTAGTAATGAACAGTGTTCTTTGTCAAAACTGACATTCTCATCATCCACTGATGAACTATGTCACAAAATGCAGTTCTCAGCTCAGACAGCTTGTTTCTGACATTCTAACAGCTTAATTGGAGCATTTTAGTGATGATCAGTGTTCTTTGTCAAAACTGACATTCTCATCATCCACTGATGCACTTTGTCACAAAATGCATTTCTCAGCTCAGAAAATTTGTTTCTGACATTCTAACAGCTCAATTGGAGCATTTCAGTAATGAACAGTGTTCTTTGTCAAAACTGACATTCTCATCATCCACTGATGAACTTTGTCACAAAATGCAGTTCTCAGCTCAGAAAGCTTGTTTCTGACATTCTAACAGCTCAATTAGAGCATTTTAGTAATGAACAGTGTTCTTTGTCAAAACTGACATTCTCATCATCCACTGATGCTTTTTGTCACAAAATGCAGTTCTCAGCTCAGAAAGCTTGTTTCTGACATTCTAACAGCTCAATTAGAGCATTTTAGTAATGAAGAGTGTTCTTTGTCAAAACTGACATTCTCATCATCCACTGATGCACTTTGTCACAAAATGCATTTCTCAGCTCAGAAAGCTTGTTTCTGACATTCTAACAGCTCAATTGGAGCATTTCAGTAATGAACAGTGTTCTTTGTCAAAAGTGACATTCTCATCCATCCACTGATTCACTTTGTCCAAAATGCAGTTTTCAGCTCAGAAAGCTTGTTTCTGACATTCTAACAGCTCAATTGGAGCATTTTAGTAATGAACAGTGTTCTTTGTCAAAACTGACATTCTCATCATCCACTGTTGAACTATGTCACAAAATGCAGTTCTCAGCTCAGAAAGCTTGTTTCTGACATTCTAACAGCTCAATTAGAGCATTTTAGTAATGAACAGTGTTCTTTGTCAAAACTGACATTCTCATCATCCACTGAAGCACTTTGTCACAAAATGCATTTCTCAGCTCAGAAAGCTTGTTTCTGACATTCTAACAGCTCAATTGGAGCATTTTAGTAATGATCAGTGTTCTTTGTCAAAACTGACATTCTCATCATCCACTGATGAACTATGTCACAAAATGCAGTTCTCAGCTCAGAAAGCTTGTTTCTGACATTCTAACAGCTCAATTGGAGCATTTTAGTAATGAACAGTGTTCTTTGTCAAAACTGACATTCTCATCATCCACTGATGAACTATGTCACAAAATGCAGTTCTCAGCTCAGAAAGCTTGTTTCTAACATTCTAACAGCTCAATTAGAGCATTTTAGTAATGAACAGTGTTCTTTGTCAAAACTGACATTCTCATCATCCACTGATGAACTATGTCACAAAATGCAGTTCTCAGCTCAGAAAGCTTGTTTCTGACATTCTAACAGCTCAATTAGAGCATTTTAGTAATGAACAGTGTTCTTTGTCAAAACTGACATTCTCATCATCCACTGAAGCACTTTGTCACAAAATGCATTTCTCAGCTCAGAAAGCTTGTTTCTGACATTCTAACAGCTCAATTGGAGCATTTTAGTAATGATCAGTGTTCTTTGTCAAAACTGACATTCTCATCATCCACTGATGCTTTTTGTCACAAAATGCAGTTCTCAGCTCAGAAAGCTTGTTTCTGACATTCTAACAGCTCAATTAGAGCATTTTAGTAATGAACAGTGTTCTTTGTCAAAACTGACATTCTCATCATCCACTGATGCACTTTGTCACAAAATGCATTTCTCAGCTCAGAAAGCTTGTTTCTGACATTCTAACAGCTCAATTGGAGCATTTCAGTAATGAACAGTGTTCTTTGTCAAAACTGACATTCTCATCATCCACTGATGAACTATGTCACAAAATGCAGTTTTCAGCTCAGAAAGCTTGTTTCTGACATTCTAACAGCTCAATTGGAGCATTTCATTAATGAACAGTGTTCTTTGTCAAAAGTGACATTCTCATCCATCCACTGATTCACTTTGTCACAAAATGCTGTTTTCAGCTCAGAAAGCTTGTTTCTGACATTCTAACAGCTCAATTGGAGCATTTCATTAATGAACAGTGTTCTTTGTCAAAAGTGACATTCTTATCCATCCACTGATTCACTTTGTCACAAAATGCAGTTCTCAGCTCAGAAAGCTTGTTTCTGACATTCTAACAGCTCAATTGGAGCATTTCAGTAATGAACAGAGTTCTTTGTCAAAACTGACATTCTCATCATCCACTGATGAACTATGTCACAAAATGCAGTTCTCAGCTCAGAAAGCTTGTTTCTGACATTCTAACAGCTCAATTGGAGCATTTTAGTAATGAACAGTGTTCTTTGTCAAAACTGACATTCTCATCATCCACTGAAGCACTTTGTCACAAAATGCAGTTCTCAGCTCAGAAAGCTTGTTTCTAACATTCTAACAGCTCAATTAGAGCATTTTAGTAATGAACAGTGTTCTTTGTCAAAACTGACATTCTCATCATCCACTGATGAACTATGTCACAAAATGCAGTTCTCAGCTCAGAAAGCTTGTTTCTGACATTCTAACAGCTCAATTGGAGCATTTCATTAATGAACAGTGTTCTTTGTCAAAAGTGACATTCTCATCCATCCACTGATTCACTTTGTCACAAAATGCAGTTCTCAGCTCAGAAAGCTTGTTTCTAACATTCTAACAGCTCAATTAGAGCATTTTAGTAATGAACAGAGTTCTTTGTCAAAAATGACATTCTCATCATCCACTGATGAACTATGTCACAAAATGCAGTTCTCAGCTCAGAAAGCTTGTTTCTGACATTCTAACAGCTCAATTGGAGCATTTTAGTAATGAACAGTGTTCTTTGTCAAAACTGACATTCTCATCATCCACTGAAGCACTTTGTCACAAAATGCAGTTCTCAGCTCAGAAAGCTTGTTTCTAACATTCTAACAGCTCAATTAGAGCATTTTAGTAATGAACAGTGTTCTTTGTCAAAACTGACATTCTCATCATCCACTGATTCACTTTCTCACAAAATGCATTTCTCAGCTCAGAAATCTTGTTTCTGACATTCTAACAGCTCAATTGGAGCATTTTTGTAATGATCAGTGTTCTTTGTCAAAACTGACATTCTCATCATCCACTGATGCTTTTTGTCACAAAATGCAGTTCTCAGCTCAGAAAGCTTGTTTCTGACATTCTAACAGCTCAATTAGAGCATTTTAGTAATGAACAGTGTTCTTTGTCAAAACTGACATTCTCATCATCCACTGATGCACTTTGTCACAAAATGCATTTCTCAGCTCAGAAAGCTTGTTTCTGACATTCTAACAGCTCAATTGGAGCATTTCAGTAATGAACAGTGTTCTTTGTCAAAAGTGACATTCTCATCCATCCACTGATTCAATTTGTCACAAAATGCAGTTTTCAGCTCAGAAAGCTTGTTTCTGACATTCTAACAGCTCAATTGGAGCATTTCAGTAATGAACAGAGTTCTTTGTCAAAACTGACATTCTCATCATCCACTGATGAACTATGTCACAAAATGCATTTCTCAGCTCAGAAAGCTTGTTTCTGACATTCTAACAGCTCAATTGGAGCATTTTAGTAATGAACAGTGTTCTTTGTCAAAACTGACATTCTCATCATCCACTGATGAACTATGTCACAAAATGCAGTTCTCAGCTCAGAAAGCTTGTTTCTGACATTCTAACAGCTCAATTAGAGCATTTTAGTAATGAACAGTGTTCTTTGTCAAAACTGACATTCTCATCATCCACTGATGAACTATGTCACAAAATGCAGTTCTCAGCTCAGAAAGCTTGTTTCTGACATTCTAACAGCTCAATTAGAGCATTTCAGTAATGAACAGTGTTCTTTGTCAAAACTGACATTCTCATCATCCACTGATGAACTATGTCACAAAATGCAGTTCTCAGCTCAGAAAGCTTGTTTCTGACATTCTAACAGCTCAATTAGAGCATTTTAGTAATGAACAGTGTTCTTTGTCAAAACTGACATTCTCATCATCCACTGATGAACTATGTCACAAAATGCAGTTCTCAGCTCAGAAAGCTTGTTTCTGACATTCTAACAGCTCAATTGGAGCATTTTAGTAATGATCAGTGTTCTTTGTCAAAAGTGACATTCTCATCATCCACTGATTCACTTTGTCACAAAATGCAGTTCTTAGCTCAGAAAGCTTGTTTCTGACATTCTAACAGCTCAATTAGAGCATTTTAGTAATGATCAGTGTTCTTTGTCAAAACTGACATTCTCATCCATCCACTGATTCACTTTGTCACAAAATGCAGTTTTCAGCTCAGAAAGCTTGTTTCTGACATTCTAACAGCTCAATTAGAGCATTTTAGTAATGAACAGTGTTCTTTGTCAAAACTGACATTCTCATCATCCACTGATTCACTTTCTCACAAAATGCAGTTCTCAGCTCAGAAAGCTTGTTTCTGACATTCTAACAGCTCAATTAGAGAATTTTAGTAATGAACAGTGTTCTTTGTCAAAACTGACATTTTCATCATCCACTGATGCACTTTGTCACAAAATGCATTTCTCAGCTCAGAAAATTTGTTTCTGACATTCTAACATCTCAATTGGAGCATTTCAGTAATGAACAGTGTTCTTTGTCAAAACTGACATTCTCATCATCCACTGATGAACTATGTAACAAAATGCAGTTCTCAGCTCAGAAAGCTTGTTTCTGACATTCTAACAGCTCAATTGGAGCATTTTAGTAATGAACAGTGTTCTTTGTCAAAACTGCATTCTCATCATCCACTGATGAACTATGTCACAAAATGCAGTTCTCAGCTCAGAAAGCTTGTTTCTAACATTCTAACAGCTAAATTAGAGCATTTTAGTAATGAACAGTGTTCTTTGTCAAAACTGACATTCTCATCATCCACTGATGAACTATGTCACACAATGCAGTTCTCAGCTCAGAAAGCTTGTTTCTGACATTCTAACAGATCAATTAGAGCATTTTAGTAATGAACAGTGTTCTTTGTCAAAACTGACATTCTCATCATCCACTGATGAACTATGTCACAAAATGCATTTCTCAGCTCAGAAAGCTTTTTTCTGATATTCTAACAGCTCAATTGGAGCATTTTAGTAATGAACAGTGTTCTTTGTCAAAACTGACATTCTCATCATCCACTGATGAACTATGTCACAAAATGCAGTTCTCAGCTCAGAAAGCTTGTTTCTGACATTCTAACAGCTCAATTAGAGCATTTTAGTAATGAACAGTGTTCTTTGTCAAAACTGACATTCTCATCATCCACTGAAGCACTTTGTCACAAAATGCATTTCTCAGCTCAGAAAGCTTGTTTCTGACATTCTAACAGCTCAATTGGAGCATTTTAGTAATGATCAGTGTTCTTTGTCAAAACTGACATTCTCATCATCCACTGATGCTTTTTGTCACAAAATGCAGTTCTCAGCTCAGAAAGCTTGTTTCTGACATTCTAACAGCTCAATTAGAGCATTTTAGTAATGAACAGTGTTCTTTGTCAAAACTGACATTCTCATCATCCACTGATGCACTTTGTCACAAAATGCATTTCTCAGCTCAGAAAGCTTGTTTCTGACATTCTAACAGCTCAATTGGAGCATTTTAGTAATGAACAGTGTTCTTTGTCAAAACTGACATTCTCATCATCCACTGATGAACTATGTCACACAATGCAGTTCTCAGCTCAGAAAGCTTGTTTCTGACATTCTAACAGCTCAATTAGAGCATTTTAGTAATGAACAGTGTTCTTTGTCAAAACTGACATTCTCATCATCCACTGATGAACTATGTCACAAAATGCAGTTCTCAGCTCAGAAAGCTTGTTTCTAACATTCTAACAGCTCAATTAGAGCATTTTAGTAATGAACAGTGTTCTTTGTCAAAACTGACATTCTCATCATCCACTGATGAACTATGTCACAAAATGCAGTTCTCAGCTCAGAAAGCTTGTTTCTGACATTCTAACAGCTCAATTAGAGCATTTTAGTAATGAACAGTGTTCTTTGTCAAAACTGACATTCTCATCATCCACTGAAGCACTTTGTCACAAAATGCATTTCTCAGCTCAGAAAGCTTGTTTCTGACATTCTAACAGCTCAATTGGAGCATTTTAGTAATGATCAGTGTTCTTTGTCAAAACTGACATTCTCATCATCCACTGATGCTTTTTGTCACAAAATGCAGTTCTCAGCTCAGAAAGCTTGTTTCTGACATTCTAACAGCTCAATTAGAGCATTTTAGTAATGAACAGTGTTCTTTGTCAAAACTGACATTCTCATCATCCACTGATGCACTTTGTCACAAAATGCATTTCTCAGCTCAGAAAGCTTGTTTCTGACATTCTAACAGCTCAATTGGAGCATTTCAGTAATGAACAGTGTTCTTTGTCAAAAGTGACATTCTCATCCATCCACTGATTCACTTTGTCACAAAATGCAGTTTTCAGCTCAGAAAGCTTGTTTCTGACATTCTAACAGCTCAATTGGAGCATTTCAGTAATGAACAGAGTTCTTTGTCAAAACTGACATTCTCATCATCCACTGATGAACTATGTCACAAAATGCATTTCTCAGCTCAGAAAGCTTGTTTCTGACATTCTAACAGCTCAATTGGAGCATTTTAGTAATGAACAGTGTTCTTTGTCAAAAGTGACATTCTCATCATCCACTGATGAACTATGTCACAAAATGCAGTTCTCAGCTCAGAAAGCTTGTTTCTAACATTCTAACAGCTAAATTAGAGCATTTTAGTAATGAACAGTGTTCTTTGTCAAAACTGACATTCTCATCATCCACTGATGAACTATGTCACAAAATGCAGTTCTCAGCTCAGAAAGCTTGTTTCTGACATTCTAACAGCTCAATTAGAGCATTTTAGTAATGAACAGTGTTCTTTGTCAAAACTGACATTCTCATCATCCACTGAAGCACTTTGTCACAAAATGCATTTCTCAGCTCAGAAAGCTTGTTTCTGACATTCTAACAGCTCAATTGGAGCATTTTAGTAATGATCAGTGTTCTTTGTCAAAACTGACATTCTCATCATCCACTGATGCTTTTTGTCACAAAATGCAGTTCTCAGCTCAGAAAGCTTGTTTCTGACATTCTAACAGCTCAATTGGAGCATTTTAGTAATGAACAGTGTTCTTTGTCAAAACTGACATTCTCATCATCCACTGAAGCACTTTGTCACAAAATGCATTTCTCAGCTCAGAAAGCTTGTTTCTGACATTCTAACAGCTCAATTGGAGCATTTTAGTAATGATCAGTGTTCTTTGTCAAAACTGACATTCTCATCATCCACTGATGAACTTTGTCACAAAATGCAGTTCTCAGCTCAGAAAGCTTGTTTCTGACATTCTAACAGCTCAATTAGAGCATTTTAGTAATGAACAGTGTTCTTTGTCAAAACTGACATTCTCATCATCCACTGATGCTTTTTGTCACAAAATGCAGTTCTCAGCTCAGAAAGCTTGTTTCTGACATTCTAACAGCTCAATTAGAGCATTTTAGTAATGAAGAGTGTTCTTTGTCAAAACTGACATTCTCATCATCCACTGATGCTTTTTGTCACAAAATGCATTTCTCAGCTCAGAAAGCTTGTTTCTGACATTCTAACAGCTCAATTGGAGCATTTTAGTAATGAACAGTGTTCTTTGTCAAAACTGACATTCTCATCATCCACTGATGAACTATGTCACAAAATGCAGTTCTCAGCTCAGAAAGCTTGTTTCTGACATTCTAACAGCTCAATTAGAGCATTTTAGTAATGAACAGTGTTCTTTGTCAAAACTGACATTCTCATCATCCACTGAAGCACTTTGTCACAAAATGCATTTCTCAGCTCAGAAAGCTTGTTTCTGACATTCTAACAGCTCAATTGGAGCATTTTAGTAATGATCAGTGTTCTTTGTCAAAACTGACATTCTCATCATCCACTGATGCTTTTTGTCACAAAATGCAGTTCTCAGCTCAGAAAGCTTGTTTCTGACATTCTAACAGCTCAATTAGAGCATTTTAGTAATGAACAGTGTTCTTTGTCAAAACTGACATTCTCATCATCCACTGATGCACTTTGTCACAAAATGCATTTCTCAGCTCAGAAAGCTTGTTTCTGACATTCTAACAGCTCAATTGGAGCATTTCAGTAATGAACAGTGTTCTTTGTCAAAACTGACATTCTCATCATCCACTGATGAACTATGTCACAAAATGCAGTTTTCAGCTCAGAAAGCTTGTTTCTGACATTCTAACAGCTCAATTGGAGCATTTCATTAATGAACAGTGTTCTTTGTCAAAAGTGACATTCTCATCCATCCACTGATTCACTTTGTCACAAAATGCTGTTTTCAGCTCAGAAAGCTTGTTTCTGACATTCTAACAGCTCAATTGGAGCATTTCATTAATGAACAGTGTTCTTTGTCAAAAGTGACATTCTCATCCATCCACTGATTCACTTTGTCACAAAATGCAGTTCTCAGCTCAGAAAGCTTGTTTCTGACATTCTAACAGCTCAATTGGAGCATTTCAGTAATGAACAGAGTTCTTTGTCAAAACTGACATTCTCATCATCCACTGATGAACTATGTCACAAAATGCAGTTCTCAGCTCAGAAAGCTTGTTTCTGACATTCTAACAGCTCAATTGGAGCATTTTAGTAATGAACAGTGTTCTTTGTCAAAACTGACATTCTCATCATCCACTGAAGCACTTTGTCACAAAATGCAGTTCTCAGCTCAGAAAGCTTGTTTCTAACATTCTAACAGCTCAATTAGAGCATTTTAGTAATGAACAGTGTTCTTTGTCAAAACTGACATTCTCATCATCCACTGATGAACTATGTCACAAAATGCAGTTCTCAGCTCAGAAAGCTTGTTTCTGACATTCTAACAGCTCAATTAGAGCATTTTAGTAATGAACAGTGTTCTTTGTCAAAACTGACATTCTCATCATCCACTGATGAACTATGTCACAAAATGCAGTTCTCAGCTCAGAAAGCTTGTTTCTAACATTCTAACAGCTCAATTAGAGCATTTTAGTAATGAACAGTGTTCTTTGTCAAAACTGACATTCTCATCATCCACTGTTGAACTATGTCACAAAATGCAGTTCTCAGCTCAGAAAGCTTGTTTCTGACATTCTAACAGCTCAATTAGAGCATTTTAGTAATGAACAGTGTTCTTTGTCAAAACTGACATTCTCATCATCCACTGAAGCACTTTGTCACAAAATGCATTTCTCAGCTCAGAAAGCTTGTTTCTGACATTCTAACAGCTCAATTGGAGCATTTTAGTAATGATCAGTGTTCTTTGTCAAAACTGACATTCTCATCATCCACTGATGAACTATGTCACAAAATGCAGTTCTCAGCTCAGAAAGCTTGTTTCTGACATTCTAACAGCTCAATTGGAGCATTTTAGTAATGAACAGTGTTCTTTGTCAAAACTGACATTCTCATCATCCACTGATGAACTATGTCACAAAATGCAGTTCTCAGCTCAGAAAGCTTGTTTCTGACATTCTAACAGCTCAATTAGAGCATTTTAGTAATGAACAGTGTTCTTTGTCAAAACTGACATTCTCATCATCCACTGATGAACTATGTCACAAAATGCAGTTCTCAGCTCAGAAAGCTTGTTTCTGACATTCTAACAGCTCAATTAGAGCATTTTAGTAATGAACAGTGTTCTTTGTCAAAACTGACATTCTCATCATCCACTGAAGCACTTTGTCACAAAATGCATTTCTCAGCTCAGAAAGCTTGTTTCTGACATTCTAACAGCTCAATTGGAGCATTTTAGTAATGATCAGTGTTCTTTGTCAAAACTGACATTCTCATCATCCACTGATGCTTTTTGTCACAAAATGCAGTTCTCAGCTCAGAAAGCTTGTTTCTGACATTCTAACAGCTCAATTAGAGCATTTTAGTAATGAACAGTGTTCTTTGTCAAAACTGACATTCTCATCATCCACTGATGCACTTTGTCACAAAATGCATTTCTCAGCTCAGAAAGCTTGTTTCTGACATTCTAACAGCTCAATTAGAGCATTTTAGTAATGAACAGTGTTCTTTGTCAAAACTGACATTCTCATCATCCACTGATGAACTATGTCACAAAATGCAGTTCTCAGCTCAGACAGCTTGTTTCTGACATTCTAACAGCTTAATTGGAGCATTTTAGTGATGATCAGTGTTCTTTGTCAAAACTGACATTCTCATCATCCACTGATGCACTTTGTCACAAAATGCATTTCTCAGCTCAGAAAATTTGTTTCTGACATTCTAACAGCTCAATTGGAGCATTTCAGTAATGAACAGTGTTCTTTGTCAAAACTGACATTCTCATCATCCACTGATGAACTTTGTCACAAAATGCAGTTCTCAGCTCAGAAAGCTTGTTTCTGACATTCTAACAGCTCAATTAGAGCATTTTAGTAATGAACAGTGTTCTTTGTCAAAACTGACATTCTCATCATCCACTGATGCTTTTTGTCACAAAATGCAGTTCTCAGCTCAGAAAGCTTGTTTCTGACATTCTAACAGCTCAATTAGAGCATTTTAGTAATGAAGAGTGTTCTTTGTCAAAACTGACATTCTCATCATCCACTGATGCACTTTGTCACAAAATGCATTTCTCAGCTCAGAAAGCTTGTTTCTGACATTCTAACAGCTCAATTGGAGCATTTCAGTAATGAACAGTGTTCTTTGTCAAAAGTGACATTCTCATCCATCCACTGATTCACTTTGTCCAAAATGCAGTTTTCAGCTCAGAAAGCTTGTTTCTGACATTCTAACAGCTCAATTGGAGCATTTTAGTAATGAACAGTGTTCTTTGTCAAAACTGACATTCTCATCATCCACTGTTGAACTATGTCACAAAATGCAGTTCTCAGCTCAGAAAGCTTGTTTCTGACATTCTAACAGCTCAATTAGAGCATTTTAGTAATGAACAGTGTTCTTTGTCAAAACTGACATTCTCATCATCCACTGAAGCACTTTGTCACAAAATGCATTTCTCAGCTCAGAAAGCTTGTTTCTGACATTCTAACAGCTCAATTGGAGCATTTTAGTAATGATCAGTGTTCTTTGTCAAAACTGACATTCTCATCATCCACTGATGAACTATGTCACAAAATGCAGTTCTCAGCTCAGAAAGCTTGTTTCTGACATTCTAACAGCTCAATTGGAGCATTTTAGTAATGAACAGTGTTCTTTGTCAAAACTGACATTCTCATCATCCACTGATGAACTATGTCACAAAATGCAGTTCTCAGCTCAGAAAGCTTGTTTCTAACATTCTAACAGCTCAATTAGAGCATTTTAGTAATGAACAGTGTTCTTTGTCAAAACTGACATTCTCATCATCCACTGATGAACTATGTCACAAAATGCAGTTCTCAGCTCAGAAAGCTTGTTTCTGACATTCTAACAGCTCAATTAGAGCATTTTAGTAATGAACAGTGTTCTTTGTCAAAACTGACATTCTCATCATCCACTGAAGCACTTTGTCACAAAATGCATTTCTCAGCTCAGAAAGCTTGTTTCTGACATTCTAACAGCTCAATTGGAGCATTTTAGTAATGATCAGTGTTCTTTGTCAAAACTGACATTCTCATCATCCACTGATGCTTTTTGTCACAAAATGCAGTTCTCAGCTCAGAAAGCTTGTTTCTGACATTCTAACAGCTCAATTAGAGCATTTTAGTAATGAACAGTGTTCTTTGTCAAAACTGACATTCTCATCATCCACTGATGCACTTTGTCACAAAATGCATTTCTCAGCTCAGAAAGCTTGTTTCTGACATTCTAACAGCTCAATTGGAGCATTTCAGTAATGAACAGTGTTCTTTGTCAAAACTGACATTCTCATCATCCACTGATGAACTATGTCACAAAATGCAGTTTTCAGCTCAGAAAGCTTGTTTCTGACATTCTAACAGCTCAATTGGAGCATTTCATTAATGAACAGTGTTCTTTGTCAAAAGTGACATTCTCATCCATCCACTGATTCACTTTGTCACAAAATGCTGTTTTCAGCTCAGAAAGCTTGTTTCTGACATTCTAACAGCTCAATTGGAGCATTTCATTAATGAACAGTGTTCTTTGTCAAAAGTGACATTCTTATCCATCCACTGATTCACTTTGTCACAAAATGCAGTTCTCAGCTCAGAAAGCTTGTTTCTGACATTCTAACAGCTCAATTGGAGCATTTCAGTAATGAACAGAGTTCTTTGTCAAAACTGACATTCTCATCATCCACTGATGAACTATGTCACAAAATGCAGTTCTCAGCTCAGAAAGCTTGTTTCTGACATTCTAACAGCTCAATTGGAGCATTTTAGTAATGAACAGTGTTCTTTGTCAAAACTGACATTCTCATCATCCACTGAAGCACTTTGTCACAAAATGCAGTTCTCAGCTCAGAAAGCTTGTTTCTAACATTCTAACAGCTCAATTAGAGCATTTTAGTAATGAACAGTGTTCTTTGTCAAAACTGACATTCTCATCATCCACTGATGAACTATGTCACAAAATGCAGTTCTCAGCTCAGAAAGCTTGTTTCTGACATTCTAACAGCTCAATTAGAGCATTTTAGTAATGAACAGTGTTCTTTGTCAAAACTGACATTCTCATCATCCACTGATGAACTATGTCACAAAATGCAGTTCTCAGCTCAGAAAGCTTGTTTCTAACATTCTAACAGCTCAATTAGAGCATTTTAGTAATGAACAGTGTTCTTTGTCAAAACTGACATTCTCATCATCCACTGTTGAACTATGTCACAAAATGCAGTTCTCAGCTCAGAAAGCTTGTTTCTGACATTCTAACAGCTCAATTAGAGCATTTTAGTAATGAAGTGTTCTTTGTCAAAACTGACATTCTCATCATCCACTGAAGCACTTTGTCACAAAATGCATTTCTCAGCTCAGAAAGCTTGTTTCTGACATTCTAACAGCTCAATTGGAGCATTTTAGTAATGATCAGTGTTCTTTGTCAAAACTGACATTCTCATCATCCACTGATGCTTTTTGTCACAAAATGCAGTTCTCAGCTCAGAAAGCTTGTTTCTGACATTCTAACAGCTCAATTAGAGCATTTTAGTAATGAACAGTGTTCTTTGTAAAAACTGACATTCTCATCATCCACTGATGCACTTTGTCACAAAATGCATTTCTCAGCTCAGAAAGCTTGTTTCTGACATTCTAACAGCTCAATTAGAGCATTTTAGTAATGAACAGTGTTCTTTGTCAAAACTGACATTCTCATCATCCACTGATGAACTATGTCACAAAATGCAGTTCTCAGCTCAGAAAGCTTGTTTCTGACATTCTAACAGCTTAATTGGAGCATTTTAGTGATGATCAGTGTTCTTTGTCAAAACTGACATTCTCATCATCCACTGATGCACTTTGTCACAAAATGCATTTCTCAGCTCAGAAAATTTGTTTCTGACATTCTAACAGCTCAATTGGAGCATTTCAGTAATGAACAGTGTTCTTTGTCAAAACTGACATTCTCATCATCCACTGAAGCACTTTGTCACAAAATGCATTTCTCAGCTCAGAAAGCTTGTTTCTGACATTCTAACAGCTCAATTGGAGCATTTTAGTAATGATCAGTGTTCTTTGTCAAAACTGACATTCTCATCATCCACTGATGAACTTTGTCACAAAATGCAGTTCTCAGCTCAGAAAGCTTGTTTCTGACATTCTATTAGCTCAATTAGAGCATTTTAGTAATGAACAGTGTTCTTTGTCAAAACTGACATTCTCATCATCCACTGATGCTTTTTGTCACAAAATGCATTTCTCAGCTCAGAAAGCTTGTTTCTGACATTCTAACAGCTCAATTGGAGCATTTTAGTAATGATCAGTGTTCTTTGTCAAAACTGACATTCTCATCATCCACTGATGAACTTTGTCACAAAATGCAGTTCTCAGCTCAGAAAGCTTGTTTCTGACATTCTAACAGCTCAATTAGAGCATTTTAGTAATGAACAGTGTTCTTTGTCAAAACTGACATTCTCATCATCCACTGATGCTTTTTGTCATAAAATGCATTTCTCAGCTCAGAAAGCTTGTTTCTGACATTCTAACAGCTCAATTGGAGCATTTTAGTAATGAACAGTGTTCTTTGTCAAAACTGACATTCTCATCATCCACTGATGAACTATGTCACAAAATGCAGTTCTCAGCTCAGAAAGCTTGTTTCTGACATTCTAACAGCTCAATTAGAGCATTTTAGTAATGAACAGTGTTCTTTGTCAAAACTGACATTCTCATCATCCACTGAAGCACTTTGTCACAAAATGCATTTCTCAGCTCAGAAAGCTTGTTTCTGACATTCTAACAGCTCAATTGGAGCATTTTAGTAATGATCAGTGTTCTTTGTCAAAACTGACATTCTCATCATCCACTGATGCTTTTTGTCACAAAATGCAGTTCTCAGCTCAGAAAGCTTGTTTCTGACATTCTAACAGCTCAATTAGAGCATTTTAGTAATGAACAGTGTTCTTTGTCAAAACTGACATTCTCATCATCCACTGATGCACTTTGTCACAAAATGCATTTCTCAGCTCAGAAAGCTTGTTTCTGACATTCTAACAGCTCAATTGGAGCATTTCAGTAATGAACAGTGTTCTTTGTCAAAACTGACATTCTCATCATCCACTGATGAACTATGTCACAAAATGCAGTTTTCAGCTCAGAAAGCTTGTTTCTGACATTCTAACAGCTCAATTGGAGCATTTCATTAATGAACAGTGTTCTTTGTCAAAAGTGACATTCTCATCCATCCACTGATTCACTTTGTCACAAAATGCTGTTTTCAGCTCAGAAAGCTTGTTTCTGACATTCTAACAGCTCAATTGGAGCATTTCATTAATGAACAGTGTTCTTTGTCAAAAGTGACATTCTCATCCATCCACTGATTCACTTTGTCACAAAATGCAGTTCTCAGCTCAGAAAGCTTGTTTCTGACATTCTAACAGCTCAATTGGAGCATTTCAGTAATGAACAGAGTTCTTTGTCAAAAATGACATTCTCATCATCCACTGATGAACTATGTCACAAAATGCAGTTCTCAGCTCAGAAAGCTTGTTTCTGACATTCTAACAGCTCAATTGGAGCATTTTAGTAATGAACAGTGTTCTTTGTCAAAACTGACATTCTCATCATCCACTGAAGCACTTTGTCACAAAATGCAGTTCTCAGCTCAGAAAGCTTGTTTCTAACATTCTAACAGCTCAATTAGAGCATTTTAGTAATGAACAGTGTTCTTTGTCAAAACTGACATTCTCATCATCCACTGATGAACTATGTCACAAAATGCAGTTCTCAGCTCAGAAAGCTTGTTTCTGACATTCTAACAGCTCAATTAGAGCATTTTAGTAATGAACAGTGTTCTTTGTCAAAACTGACATTCTCATCATCCACTGATGAACTATGTCACAAAATGCAGTTCTCAGCTCAGAAAGCTTGTTTCTAACATTCTAACAGCTCAATTAGAGCATTTTAGTAATGAACAGTGTTCTTTGTCAAAACTGACATTCTCATCATCCACTGTTGAACTATGTCACAAAATGCAGTTCTCAGCTCAGAAAGCTTGTTTCTGACATTCTAACAGCTCAATTAGAGCATTTTAGTAATGAACAGTGTTCTTTGTCAAAACTGACATTCTCATCATCCACTGAAGCACTTTGTCACAAAATGCATTTCTCAGCTCAGAAAGCTTGTTTCTGACATTCTAACAGCTCAATTGGAGCATTTTAGTAATGATCAGTGTTCTTTGTCAAAACTGACATTCTCATCATCCACTGATGAACTATGTCACAAAATGCAGTTCTCAGCTCAGAAAGCTTGTTTCTGACATTCTAACAGCTCAATTGGAGCATTTTAGTAATGAACAGTGTTCTTTGTCAAAACTGACATTCTCATCATCCACTGATGAACTATGTCACAAAATGCAGTTCTCAGCTCAGAAAGCTTGTTTCTGACATTCTAACAGCTCAATTAGAGCATTTTAGTAATGAACAGTGTTCTTTGTCAAAACTGACATTCTCATCATCCACTGAAGCACTTTGTCACAAAATGCATTTCTCAGCTCAGAAAGCTTGTTTCTGACATTCTAACAGCTCAATTGGAGCATTTTAGTAATGATCAGTGTTCTTTGTCAAAACTGACATTCTCATCATCCACTGATGCTTTTTGTCACAAAATGCAGTTCTCAGCTCAGAAAGCTTGTTTCTGACATTCTAACAGCTCAATTAGAGCATTTTAGTAATGAACAGTGTTCTTTGTCAAAACTGACATTCTCATCATCCACTGATGCACTTTGTCACAAAATGCATTTCTCAGCTCAGAAAGCTTGTTTCTGACATTCTAACAGCTCAATTAGAGCATTTTAGTAATGAACAGTGTTCTTTGTCAAAACTGACATTCTCAACATCCACTGATGAACTATGTCACAAAATGCAGTTCTCAGCTCAGAAAGCTTGTTTCTGACATTCTAACAGCTTAATTGGAGCATTTTAGTGATGATCAGTGTTCTTTGTCAAAACTGACATTCTCATCATCCACTGATGCACTTTGTCACAAAATGCATTTCTCAGCTCAGAAAATTTGTTTCTGACATTCTAACAGCTCAATTGGAGCATTTCAGTAATGAACAGTGTTCTTTGTCAAAACTGACATTCTCATCATCCACTGAAGCACTTTGTCACAAAATGCATTTCTCAGCTCAGAAAGCTTGTTTCTGACATTCTAACAGCTCAATTGGAGCATTTTAGTAATGATCAGTGTTCTTTGTCAAAACTGACATTCTCATCATCCACTGATGAACTTTGTCACAAAATGCAGTTCTCAGCTCAGAAAGCTTGTTTCTGACATTCTAACAGCTCAATTAGAGCATTTTAGTAATGAACAGTGTTCTTTGTCAAAACTGACATTCTCATCATCCACTGATGCTTTTTGTCACAAAATGCAGTTCTCAGCTCAGAAAGCTTGTTTCTGACATTCTAACAGCTCAATTAGAGCATTTTAGTAATGAAGAGTGTTCTTTGTCAAAACTGACATTCTCATCATCCACTGATGCACTTTGTCACAAAATGCATTTCTCAGCTCAGAAAGCTTGTTTCTGACATTCTAACAGCTCAATTGGAGCATTTCAGTAATGAACAGTGTTCTTTGTCAAAAGTGACATTCTCATCCATCCACTGATTCACTTTGTCACAAAATGCAGTTTTCAGCTCAGAAAGCTTGTTTCTGACATTCTAACAGCTCAATTGGAGCATTTTAGTAATGAACAGTGTTCTTTGTCAAAACTGACATTCTCATCATCCACTGATGCACTTTGTCACAAAATGCATTTCTCAGCTCAGAAAGCTTGTTTCTGACATTCTAACAGCTCAATTGGAGCA
Source organism: Barbatula barbatula (assembly GCF_947034865.1). Lineage (NCBI taxonomy): Eukaryota > Metazoa > Chordata > Actinopteri > Cypriniformes > Nemacheilidae > Barbatula > Barbatula barbatula. The sequence goes on along the minus strand of NC_136770.1, from coordinate 10,577,621 downwards.
TTTTAGTAATGAACAGTGTTCTTTGTCAAAACTGACATTCTCATCATCCACTGTTGAACTATGTCACAAAATGCAGTTCTCAGCTCAGAAAGCTTGTTTCTGACATTCTAACAGCTCAATTAGAGCATTTTAGTAATGAACAGTGTTCTTTGTCAAAACTGACATTCTCATCATCCACTGAAGCACTTTGTCACAAAATGCATTTCTCAGCTCAGAAAGCTTGTTTCTGACATTCTAACAGCTCAATTGGAGCATTTCATTAATGAACAGTGTTCTTTGTCAAAAGTGACATTCTTATCCATCCACTGATTCACTTTGTCACAAAATGCAGTTCTCAGCTCAGAAAGCTTGTTTCTGACATTCTAACAGCTCAATTGGAGCATTTCAGTAATGAACAGAGTTCTTTGTCAAAACTGACATTCTCATCATCCACTGATGAACTATGTCACAAAATGCAGTTCTCAGCTCAGAAAGCTTGTTTCTGACATTCTAACAGCTCAATTGGAGCATTTTAGTAATGAACAGTGTTCTTTGTCAAAACTGACATTCTCATCATCCACTGAAGCACTTTGTCACAAAATGCAGTTCTCAGCTCAGAAAGCTTGTTTCTAACATTCTAACAGCTCAATTAGAGCATTTTAGTAATGAACAGTGTTCTTTGTCAAAACTGACATTCTCATCATCCACTGATGAACTATGTCACAAAATGCAGTTCTCAGCTCAGAAAGCTTGTTTCTGACATTCTAACAGCTCAATTAGAGCATTTTAGTAATGAACAGTGTTCTTTGTCAAAACTGACATTCTCATCATCCACTGATGAACTATGTCACAAAATGCAGTTCTCAGCTCAGAAAGCTTGTTTCTAACATTCTAACAGCTCAATTAGAGCATTTTAGTAATGAACAGTGTTCTTTGTCAAAACTGACATTCTCATCATCCACTGTTGAACTATGTCACAAAATGCAGTTCTCAGCTCAGAAAGCTTGTTTCTGACATTCTAACAGCTCAATTAGAGCATTTTAGTAATGAACAGTGTTCTTTGTCAAAACTGACATTCTCATCATCCACTGAAGCACTTTGTCACAAAATGCATTTCTCAGCTCAGAAAGCTTGTTTCTGACATTCTAACAGCTCAATTGGAGCATTTTAGTAATGATCAGTGTTCTTTGTCAAAACTGACATTCTCATCATCCACTGATGAACTATGTCACAAAATGCAGTTCTCAGCTCAGAAAGCTTGTTTCTGACATTCTAACAGCTCAATTGGAGCATTTTAGTAATGATCAGTGTTCTTTGTCAAAACTGACATTCTCATCATCCACTGATGCTTTTTGTCACAAAATGCAGTTCTCAGCTCAGAAAGCTTGTTTCTGACATTCTAACAGCTCAATTAGAGCATTTTAGTAATGAACAGTGTTCTTTGTCAAAACTGACATTCTCATCATCCACTGAAGCACTTTGTCACAAAATGCATTTCTCAGCTCAGAAAGCTTGTTTCTGACATTCTAACAGCTCAATTGGAGCATTTTAGTAATGATCAGTGTTCTTTGTCAAAACTGACATTCTCATCATCCACTGATGCTTTTTGTCACAAAATGCAGTTCTCAGCTCAGAAAGCTTGTTTCTGACATTCTAACAGCTCAATTAGAGCATTTTAGTAATGAACAGTGTTCTTTGTAAAAACTGACATTCTCATCATCCACTGATGCACTTTGTCACAAAATGCATTTCTCAGCTCAGAAAGCTTGTTTCTGACATTCTAACAGCTCAATTAGAGCATTTTAGTAATGAACAGTGTTCTTTGTCAAAACTGACATTCTCATCATCCACTGATGAACTATGTCACAAAATGCAGTTCTCAGCTCAGAAAGCTTGTTTCTGACATTCTAACAGCTTAATTGGAGCATTTTAGTGATGATCAGTGTTCTTTGTCAAAACTGACATTCTCATCATCCACTGATGCACTTTGTCACAAAATGCATTTCTCAGCTCAGAAAATTTGTTTCTGACATTCTAACAGCTCAATTGGAGCATTTCAGTAATGAACAGTGTTCTTTGTCAAAACTGACATTCTCATCATCCACTGAAGCACTTTGTCACAAAATGCATTTCTCAGCTCAGAAAGCTTGTTTCTGACATTCTAACAGCTCAATTGGAGCATTTTAGTAATGATCAGTGTTCTTTGTCAAAACTGACATTCTCATCATCCACTGATGAACTTTGTCACAAAATGCAGTTCTCAGCTCAGAAAGCTTGTTTCTGACATTCTATTAGCTCAATTAGAGCATTTTAGTAATGAACAGTGTTCTTTGTCAAAACTGACATTCTCATCATCCACTGATGCTTTTTGTCACAAAATGCATTTCTCAGCTCAGAAAGCTTGTTTCTGACATTCTAACAGCTCAATTGGAGCATTTTAGTAATGATCAGTGTTCTTTGTCAAAACTGACATTCTCATCATCCACTGATGAACTTTGTCACAAAATGCAGTTCTCAGCTCAGAAAGCTTGTTTCTGACATTCTAACAGCTCAATTAGAGCATTTTAGTAATGAACAGTGTTCTTTGTCAAAACTGACATTCTCATCATCCACTGATGCTTTTTGTCACAAAATGCATTTCTCAGCTCAGAAAGCTTGTTTCTGACATTCTAACAGCTCAATTGGAGCATTTTAGTAATGAACAGTGTTCTTTGTCAAAACTGACATTCTCATCATCCACTGATGAACTATGTCACAAAATGCAGTTCTCAGCTCAGAAAGCTTGTTTCTGACATTCTAACAGCTCAATTAGAGCATTTTAGTAATGAACAGTGTTCTTTGTCAAAACTGACATTCTCATCATCCACTGAAGCACTTTGTCACAAAATGCATTTCTCAGCTCAGAAAGCTTGTTTCTGACATTCTAACAGCTCAATTGGAGCATTTTAGTAATGATCAGTGTTCTTTGTCAAAACTGACATTCTCATCATCCACTGATGCTTTTTGTCACAAAATGCAGTTCTCAGCTCAGAAAGCTTGTTTCTGACATTCTAACAGCTCAATTAGAGCATTTTAGTAATGAACAGTGTTCTTTGTCAAAACTGACATTCTCATCATCCACTGATGCACTTTGTCACAAAATGCATTTCTCAGCTCAGAAAGCTTGTTTCTGACATTCTAACAGCTCAATTGGAGCATTTCAGTAATGAACAGTGTTCTTTGTCAAAACTGACATTCTCATCATCCACTGATGAACTATGTCACAAAATGCAGTTTTCAGCTCAGAAAGCTTGTTTCTGACATTCTAACAGCTCAATTGGAGCATTTCATTAATGAACAGTGTTCTTTGTCAAAAGTGACATTCTCATCCATCCACTGATTCACTTTGTCACAAAATGCTGTTTTCAGCTCAGAAAGCTTGTTTCTGACATTCTAACAGCTCAATTGGAGCATTTCATTAATGAACAGTGTTCTTTGTCAAAAGTGACATTCTCATCCATCCACTGATTCACTTTGTCACAAAATGCAGTTCTCAGCTCAGAAAGCTTGTTTCTGACATTCTAACAGCTCAATTGGAGCATTTCAGTAATGAACAGAGTTCTTTGTCAAAAATGACATTCTCATCATCCACTGATGAACTATGTCACAAAATGCAGTTCTCAGCTCAGAAAGCTTGTTTCTGACATTCTAACAGCTCAATTGGAGCATTTTAGTAATGAACAGTGTTCTTTGTCAAAACTGACATTCTCATCATCCACTGAAGCACTTTGTCACAAAATGCAGTTCTCAGCTCAGAAAGCTTGTTTCTAACATTCTAACAGCTCAATTAGAGCATTTTAGTAATGAACAGTGTTCTTTGTCAAAACTGACATTCTCATCATCCACTGATGAACTATGTCACAAAATGCAGTTCTCAGCTCAGAAAGCTTGTTTCTGACATTCTAACAGCTCAATTAGAGCATTTTAGTAATGAACAGTGTTCTTTGTCAAAACTGACATTCTCATCATCCACTGATGAACTATGTCACAAAATGCAGTTCTCAGCTCAGAAAGCTTGTTTCTAACATTCTAACAGCTCAATTAGAGCATTTTAGTAATGAACAGTGTTCTTTGTCAAAACTGACATTCTCATCATCCACTGTTGAACTATGTCACAAAATGCAGTTCTCAGCTCAGAAAGCTTGTTTCTGACATTCTAACAGCTCAATTAGAGCATTTTAGTAATGAACAGTGTTCTTTGTCAAAACTGACATTCTCATCATCCACTGAAGCACTTTGTCACAAAATGCATTTCTCAGCTCAGAAAGCTTGTTTCTGACATTCTAACAGCTCAATTGGAGCATTTTAGTAATGATCAGTGTTCTTTGTCAAAACTGACATTCTCATCATCCACTGATGAACTATGTCACAAAATGCAGTTCTCAGCTCAGAAAGCTTGTTTCTGACATTCTAACAGCTCAATTGGAGCATTTTAGTAATGATCAGTGTTCTTTGTCAAAACTGACATTCTCATCATCCACTGATGCTTTTTGTCACAAAATGCAGTTCTCAGCTCAGAAAGCTTGTTTCTGACATTCTAACAGCTCAATTAGAGCATTTTAGTAATGAACAGTGTTCTTTGTCAAAACTGACATTCTCATCATCCACTGAAGCACTTTGTCACAAAATGCATTTCTCAGCTCAGAAAGCTTGTTTCTGACATTCTAACAGCTCAATTGGAGCATTTTAGTAATGATCAGTGTTCTTTGTCAAAACTGACATTCTCATCATCCACTGATGCTTTTTGTCACAAAATGCAGTTCTCAGCTCAGAAAGCTTGTTTCTGACATTCTAACAGCTCAATTAGAGCATTTTAGTAATGAACAGTGTTCTTTGTAAAAACTGACATTCTCATCATCCACTGATGAACTATGTCACAAAATGCAGTTCTCAGCTCAGAAAGCTTGTTTCTGACATTCTAACAGCTTAATTGGAGCATTTTAGTGATGATCAGTGTTCTTTGTCAAAACTGACATTCTCATCATCCACTGATGCACTTTGTCACAAAATGCATTTCTCAGCTCAGAAAATTTGTTTCTGACATTCTAACAGCTCAATTGGAGCATTTCAGTAATGAACAGTGTTCTTTGTCAAAACTGACATTCTCATCATCCACTGAAGCACTTTGTCACAAAATGCATTTCTCAGCTCAGAAAGCTTGTTTCTGACATTCTAACAGCTCAATTGGAGCATTTTAGTAATGATCAGTGTTCTTTGTCAAAACTGACATTCTCATCATCCACTGATGAACTTTGTCACAAAATGCAGTTCTCAGCTCAGAAAGCTTGTTTCTGACATTCTATTAGCTCAATTAGAGCATTTTAGTAATGAACAGTGTTCTTTGTCAAAACTGACATTCTCATCATCCACTGATGCTTTTTGTCACAAAATGCATTTCTCAGCTCAGAAAGCTTGTTTCTGACATTCTAACAGCTCAATTGGAGCATTTTAGTAATGATCAGTGTTCTTTGTCAAAACTGACATTCTCATCATCCACTGATGAACTTTGTCACAAAATGCAGTTCTCAGCTCAGAAAGCTTGTTTCTGACATTCTAACAGCTCAATTAGAGCATTTTAGTAATGAACAGTGTTCTTTGTCAAAACTGACATTCTCATCATCCACTGATGCTTTTTGTCACAAAATGCATTTCTCAGCTCAGAAAGCTTGTTTCTGACATTCTAACAGCTCAATTGGAGCATTTTAGTAATGAACAGTGTTCTTTGTCAAAACTGACATTCTCATCATCCACTGATGAACTATGTCACAAAATGCAGTTCTCAGCTCAGAAAGCTTGTTTCTGACATTCTAACAGCTCAATTAGAGCATTTTAGTAATGAACAGTGTTCTTTGTCAAAACTGACATTCTCATCATCCACTGAAGCACTTTGTCACAAAATGCATTTCTCAGCTCAGAAAGCTTGTTTCTGACATTCTAACAGCTCAATTGGAGCATTTTAGTAATGATCAGTGTTCTTTGTCAAAACTGACATTCTCATCATCCACTGATGCTTTTTGTCACAAAATGCAGTTCTCAGCTCAGAAAGCTTGTTTCTGACATTCTAACAGCTCAATTAGAGCATTTTAGTAATGAACAGTGTTCTTTGTCAAAACTGACATTCTCATCATCCACTGATGCACTTTGTCACAAAATGCATTTCTCAGCTCAGAAAGCTTGTTTCTGACATTCTAACAGCTCAATTGGAGCATTTCAGTAATGAACAGTGTTCTTTGTCAAAACTGACATTCTCATCATCCACTGATGAACTATGTCACAAAATGCAGTTTTCAGCTCAGAAAGCTTGTTTCTGACATTCTAACAGCTCAATTGGAGCATTTCATTAATGAACAGTGTTCTTTGTCAAAAGTGACATTCTCATCCATCCACTGATTCACTTTGTCACAAAATGCTGTTTTCAGCTCAGAAAGCTTGTTTCTGACATTCTAACAGCTCAATTGGAGCATTTCATTAATGAACAGTGTTCTTTGTCAAAAGTGACATTCTCATCCATCCACTGATTCACTTTGTCACAAAATGCAGTTCTCAGCTCAGAAAGCTTGTTTCTGACATTCTAACAGCTCAATTGGAGCATTTCAGTAATGAACAGAGTTCTTTGTCAAAAATGACATTCTCATCATCCACTGATGAACTATGTCACAAAATGCAGTTCTCAGCTCAGAAAGCTTGTTTCTGACATTCTAACAGCTCAATTGGAGCATTTTAGTAATGAACAGTGTTCTTTGTCAAAACTGACATTCTCATCATCCACTGAAGCACTTTGTCACAAAATGCAGTTCTCAGCTCAGAAAGCTTGTTTCTAACATTCTAACAGCTCAATTAGAGCATTTTAGTAATGAACAGTGTTCTTTGTCAAAACTGACATTCTCATCATCCACTGATGAACTATGTCACAAAATGCAGTTCTCAGCTCAGAAAGCTTGTTTCTGACATTCTAACAGCTCAATTAGAGCATTTTAGTAATGAACAGTGTTCTTTGTCAAAACTGACATTCTCATCATCCACTGATGAACTATGTCACAAAATGCAGTTCTCAGCTCAGAAAGCTTGTTTCTAACATTCTAACAGCTCAATTAGAGCATTTTAGTAATGAACAGTGTTCTTTGTCAAAACTGACATTCTCATCATCCACTGTTGAACTATGTCACAAAATGCAGTTCTCAGCTCAGAAAGCTTGTTTCTGACATTCTAACAGCTCAATTAGAGCATTTTAGTAATGAACAGTGTTCTTTGTCAAAACTGACATTCTCATCATCCACTGAAGCACTTTGTCACAAAATGCATTTCTCAGCTCAGAAAGCTTGTTTCTGACATTCTAACAGCTCAATTGGAGCATTTTAGTAATGATCAGTGTTCTTTGTCAAAACTGACATTCTCATCATCCACTGATGAACTATGTCACAAAATGCAGTTCTCAGCTCAGAAAGCTTGTTTCTGACATTCTAACAGCTCAATTGGAGCATTTTAGTAATGAACAGTGTTCTTTGTCAAAACTGACATTCTCATCATCCACTGATGAACTATGTCACAAAATGCAGTTCTCAGCTCAGAAAGCTTGTTTCTAACATTCTAACAGCTCAATTAGAGCATTTTAGTAATGAACAGTGTTCTTTGTCAAAACTGACATTCTCATCATCCACTGATGAACTATGTCACAAAATGCAGTTCTCAGCTCAGAAAGCTTGTTTCTGACATTCTAACAGCTCAATTAGAGCATTTTAGTAATGAACAGTGTTCTTTGTCAAAACTGACATTCTCATCATCCACTGAAGCACTTTGTCACAAAATGCAGTTCTCAGCTCAGAAAGCTTGTTTCTGACATTCTAACAGCTTAATTGGAGCATTTTAGTGATGATCAGTGTTCTTTGTCAAAACTGACATTCTCATCATCCACTGATGCACTTTGTCACAAAATGCATTTCTCAGCTCAGAAAATTTGTTTCTGACATTCTAACAGCTCAATTGGAGCATTTCAGTAATGAACAGTGTTCTTTGTCAAAACTGACATTCTCATCATCCACTGAAGCACTTTGTCACAAAATGCATTTCTCAGCTCAGAAAGCTTGTTTCTGACATTCTAACAGCTCAATTGGAGCATTTTAGTAATGATCAGTGTTCTTTGTCAAAACTGACATTCTCATCATCCACTGATGAACTTTGTCACAAAATGCAGTTCTCAGCTCAGAAAGCTTGTTTCTGACATTCTAACAGCTCAATTAGAGCATTTTAGTAATGAACAGTGTTCTTTGTCAAAACTGACATTCTCATCATCCACTGATGCTTTTTGTCACAAAATGCAGTTCTCAGCTCAGAAAGCTTGTTTCTGACATTCTAACAGCTCAATTAGAGCATTTTAGTAATGAAGAGTGTTCTTTGTCAAAACTGACATTCTCATCATCCACTGATGCACTTTGTCACAAAATGCATTTCTCAGCTCAGAAAGCTTGTTTCTGACATTCTAACAGCTCAATTGGAGCATTTCAGTAATGAACAGTGTTCTTTGTCAAAAGTGACATTCTCATCCATCCACTGATTCACTTTGTCACAAAATGCAGTTTTCAGCTCAGAAAGCTTGTTTCTGACATTCTAACAGCTCAATTAGAGCATTTTAGTAATGAACAGTGTTCTTTGTCAAAACTGACATTCTCATCATCCACTGATGAACTATGTCACAAAATGCAGTTCTCAGCTCAGAAAGCTTGTTTCTGACATTCTAACAGCTTAATTGGAGCATTTTAGTGTTCTTTGTCAAAACTGACATTCTCATCATCCACTGATGCACTTTGTCACAAAATGCATTTCTCAGCTCAGAAAATTTGTTTCTGACATTCTAACAGCTCAATTGGAGCATTTCAGTAATGAACAGTGTTCTTTGTCAAAACTGACATTCTCATCATCCACTGATGAACTATGTCACAAAATGCAGTTCTCAGCTCAGAAAGCTTGTTTCTGACATTCTAACAGCTTAATTGGAGCATTTTAGTGATGATCAGTGTTCTTTGTCAAAACTGACATTCTCATCATCCACTGATGCACTTTGTCACAAAATGCATTTCTCAGCTCAGAAAATTTGTTTCTGACATTCTAACAGCTCAATTGGAGCATTTCAGTAATGAACAGTGTTCTTTGTCAAAAGTGACATTCTCATCCATCCACTGATTCACTTTGTCACAAAATGCTGTTTTCAGCTCAGAAAGCTTGTTTCTGACATTCTAACAGCTCAATTGGAGCATTTCATTAATGAACAGTGTTCTTTGTCAAAAGTGACATTCTCATCCATCCACTGATTCACTTTGTCACAAAATGCAGTTCTCAGCTCAGAAAGCTTGTTTCTGACATTCTAACAGCTCAATTGGAGCATTTCAGTAATGAACAGAGTTCTTTGTCAAAACTGACATTCTCATCATCCACTGATGAACTATGTCACAAAATGCAGTTCTCAGCTCAGAAAGCTTGTTTCTGACATTCTAACAGCTCAATTGGAGCATTTTAGTAATGAACAGTGTTCTTTGTCAAAACTGACATTCTCATCATCCACTGAAGCACTTTGTCACAAAATGCAGTTCTCAGCTCAGAAAGCTTGTTTCTAACATTCTAACAGCTCAATTAGAGCATTTTAGTAATGAACAGTGTTCTTTGTCAAAACTGACATTCTCATCATCCACTGATGAACTATGTCACAAAATGCAGTTCTCAGCTCAGAAAGCTTGTTTCTGACATTCTAACAGCTCAATTAGAGCATTTTAGTAATGAACAGTGTTCTTTGTCAAAACTGACATTCTCATCATCCACTGATGAACTATGTCACAAAATGCAGTTCTCAGCTCAGAAAGCTTGTTTCTAACATTCTAACAGCTCAATTAGAGCATTTTAGTAATGAACAGTGTTCTTTGTCAAAACTGACATTCTCATCATCCACTGTTGAACTATGTCACAAAATGCAGTTCTCAGCTCAGAAAGCTTGTTTCTGACATTCTAACAGCTCAATTAGAGCATTTTAGTAATGAACAGTGTTCTTTGTCAAAACTGACATTCTCATCATCCACTGAAGCACTTTGTCACAAAATGCATTTCTCAGCTCAGAAAGCTTGTTTCTGACATTCTAACAGCTCAATTGGAGCATTTTAGTAATGATCAGTGTTCTTTGTCAAAACTGACATTCTCATCATCCACTGATGAACTATGTCACAAAATGCAGTTCTCAGCTCAGAAAGCTTGTTTCTGACATTCTAACAGCTCAATTGGAGCATTTTAGTAATGAACAGTGTTCTTTGTCAAAACTGACATTCTCATCATCCACTGATGAACTATGTCACAAAATGCAGTTCTCAGCTCAGAAAGCTTGTTTCTAACATTCTAACAGCTCAATTAGAGCATTTTAGTAATGAACAGTGTTCTTTGTCAAAACTGACATTCTCATCATCCACTGATGAACTATGTCACAAAATGCAGTTCTCAGCTCAGAAAGCTTGTTTCTGACATTCTAACAGCTCAATTAGAGCATTTTAGTAATGAACAGTGTTCTTTGTCAAAACTGACATTCTCATCATCCACTGAAGCACTTTGTCACAAAATGCATTTCTCAGCTCAGAAAGCTTGTTTCTGACATTCTAACAGCTCAATTGGAGCATTTTAGTAATGATCAGTGTTCTTTGTCAAAACTGACATTCTCATCATCCACTGATGAACTATGTCACAAAATGCAGTTCTCAGCTCAGAAAGCTTGTTTCTGACATTCTAACAGCTTAATTGGAGCATTTTAGTGATGATCAGTGTTCTTTGTCAAAACTGACATTCTCATCATCCACTGATGCACTTTGTCACAAAATGCATTTCTCAGCTCAGAAAATTTGTTTCTGACATTCTAACAGCTCAATTGGAGCATTTCAGTAATGAACAGTGTTCTTTGTCAAAACTGACATTCTCATCATCCACTGAAGCACTTTGTCACAAAATGCATTTCTCAGCTCAGAAAGCTTGTTTCTGACATTCTAACAGCTCAATTGGAGCATTTTAGTAATGATCAGTGTTCTTTGTCAAAACTGACATTCTCATCATCCACTGATGAACTTTGTCACAAAATGCAGTTCTCAGCTCAGAAAGCTTGTTTCTGACATTCTAACAGCTCAATTAGAGCATTTTAGTAATGAACAGTGTTCTTTGTCACAACTGACATTCTCATCATCCACTGATGCTTTTTGTCACAAAATGCAGTTCTCAGCTCAGAAAGCTTGTTTCTGACATTCTAACAGCTCAATTAGAGCATTTTAGTAACGAAGAGTGTTCTTTGTCAAAACTGACATTCTCATCATCCACTGATGCACTTTGTCACAAAATGCATTTCTCAGCTCAGAAAGCTTGTTTCTGACATTCTAACAGCTCAATTGGAGCATTTCAGTAATGAACAGTGTTCTTTGTCAAAAGTGACATTCTCATCCATCCACTGATTCACTTTGTCACAAAATGCAGTTTTCAGCTCAGAAAGCTTGTTTCTGACATTCTAACAGCTCAATTGGAGCATTTTAGTAATGAACAGTGTTCTTTGTCAAAACTGACATTCTCATCATCCACTGATGAACTATGTCACAAAATGCAGTTCTCAGCTCAGAAAGCTTGTTTCTGACATTCTAACAGCTCAATTAGAGCATTTTAGTAATGAACAGTGTTCTTTGTCAAAACTGACATTCTCATCATCCACTGATGCACTTTGTCACAAAATGCATTTCTCAGCTCAGAAAGCTTGTTTCTGACATTCTAACAGCTCAATTGGAGCATTTCAGTAATGAACAGTGTTCTTTGTCAAAAGTGACATTCTCATCCATCCACTGATTCACTTTGTCACAAAATGCAGTTTTCAGCTCAGAAAGCTTGTTTCTGACATTCTAACAGCTCAATTGGAGCATTTCAGTAATGATCAGTGTTCTTTGTCAAAACTGACATTCTCATCATCCACTGATGAACTATGTCACAAAATGCAGTTCTCAGCTCAGAAAGCTTGTTTCTGACATTCTAAAAGCTCAATTAGAGCATTTTAGTAATGAACAGTGTTCTTTGTCAAAACTGACATTCTCATCATCCACTGATGAACTATGTCACAAAATGCAGTTCTCAGCTCAGAAAGCTTGTTTCTGACATTCTAACAGCTCAATTAGAGCATTTTAGTAATGAACAGTGTTCTTTGTCAAAACTGACATTCTCATCATCCACTGAAGCACTTTGTCACAAAATGCATTTCTCAGCTCAGAAAGCTTGTTTCTGACATTCTAACAGCTCAATTGGAGCATTTTAGTAATGATCAGTGTTCTTTGTCAAAACTGACATTCTCATCATCCACTGATGCTTTTTGTCACAAAATGCAGTTCTCAGCTCAGAAAGCTTGTTTCTGACATTCTAACAGCTCAATTAGAGCATTTTAGTAATGAACAGTGTTCTTTGTCAAAACTGACATTCTCATCATCCACTGATGCACTTTGTCACAAAATGCATTTCTCAGCTCAGAAAGCTTGTTTCTGACATTCTAACAGCTCAATTAGAGCATTTTAGTAATGAACAGTGTTCTTTGTCAAAACTGACATTCTCATCATCCACTGATGAACTATGTCACAAAATGCAGTTCTCAGCTCAGAAAGCTTGTTTCTGACATTCTAACAGCTTAATTGGAGCATTTTAGTGATGATCAGTGTTCTTTGTCAAAACTGACATTCTCATCATCCACTGATGCACTTTGTCACAAAATGCATTTCTCAGCTCAGAAAATTTGTTTCTGACATTCTAACAGCTCAATTGGAGCATTTCAGTAATGAACAGTGTTCTTTGTCAAAACTGACATTCTCATCATCCACTGAAGCACTTTGTCACAAAATGCATTTCTCAGCTCAGAAAGCTTGTTTCTGACATTCTAACAGCTCAATTGGAGCATTTTAGTAATGATCAGTGTTCTTTGTCAAAACTGACATTCTCATCATCCACTGATGAACTATGTCACAAAATGCAGTTCTCAGCTCAGAAAGCTTGTTTCTGACATTCTAACAGCTCAATTAGAGCATTTTAGTAATGAACAGTGTTCTTTGTCAAAACTGACATTCTCATCATCCACTGAAGCACTTTGTCACAAAATGCATTTCTCAGCTCAGAAAGCTTGTTTCTGACATTCTTACAGCTCAATTGGAGCATTTTAGTAATGATCAGTGTTCTTTGTCAAAACTGACATTCTCATCATCCACTGATGAACTATGTCACAAAATGCAGTTCTCAGCTCAGAAAGCTTGTTTCTGACATTCTAACAGCTCAATTGGAGCATTTTAGTAATGAACAGTGTTCTTTGTCAAAACTGACATTCTCATCATCCACTGATGAACTATGTCACAAAATGCAGTTCTCAGCTCAGAAAGCTTGTTTCTAACATTCTAACAGCTCAATTAGAGCATTTTAGTAATGAACAGTGTTCTTTGTCAAAACTGACATTCTCATCATCCACTGATGAACTATGTCACAAAATGCAGTTCTCAGCTCAGAAAGCTTGTTTCTGACATTCTAACAGCTCAATTAGAGCATTTTAGTAATGAACAGTGTTCTTTGTCAAAACTGACATTCTCATCATCCACTGAAGCACTTTGTCACAAAATGCATTTCTCAGCTCAGAAATCTTGTTTCTGACATTCTAACAGCTCAATTGGAGCATTTTAGTAATGATCAGTGTTCTTTGTCAAAACTGACATTCTCATCGTCCACTGATGCTTTTTGTCACAAAATGCAGTTCTCAGCTCAGAAAGCTTGTTTCTGACATTCTAACAGCTCAATTAGAGCATTTTAGTAATGATCAGTGTTCTTTGTCAAAACTGACATTCTCATCATCCACTGATTCACTTTGTCACATAATGCAGTTTTCAGCTCAGAAAGCTTGTTTCTGACATTCTAACAGCTCAATTAGAGCATTTTAGTAATGATCAGTGTTCTTTGTCAAAACTGACATTCTCATCATCCACTGATTCACTTTGTCACATAATGCAGTTTTCAGCTCAGAAAGCTTGTTTCTGACATTCTAACAGCTCAATTAGAGCATTTTAGTAATGAACAGTGTTCTTTGTCAAAACTGACATTCTCATCATCCACTGATGCACTTTGTCACAAAATGCATTTCTCAGCTCAGAAAGCTTGTTTCTGACATTCTAACAGCTCAATTGGAGCATTTCAGTAATGAACAGTGTTCTTTGTCAAAAGTGACATTCTCATCCATCCACTGATTCACTTTGTCACAAAATGCAGTTTTCAGCTCAGAAAGCTTGTTTCTGACATTCTAACAGCTCAATTGGAGCATTTCAGTAATGAACAGAGTTCTTTGTCAAAACTGACATTCTCATCATCCACTGATGAACTATGTCACAAAATGCATTTCTCAGCTCAGAAAGCTTGTTTCTGACATTCTAACAGCTCAATTAGTGCATTTTAGTAATGAACAGTGTTCTTTGTCAAAACTGACATTCTCATCATCCACTGATGAACTATGTCACAAAATGCAGTTCTCAGCTCAGAAAGCTTGTTTCTGACATTCTAACAGCTCAATTAGAGCATTTTAGTAATGAACAGTATTCTTTGTCAAAACTGACATTCTCATCATCCACTGATGAACTATGTCACAAAATGCAGTTCTCAGCTCAGAAAGCTTGTTTCTGACATTCTAACAGCTCAATTGGAGCATTTTAGTAATGATCAGTGTTCTTTGTCAAAAGTGACATTCTCATCATCCACTGATTCACTTTGTCACAAAATGCAGTTCTCAGCTCAGAAAGCTTGTTTCTGACATTCTAACAGCTCAATTAGCGCATTTTAGTAATGATCAGTGTTCTTTGTCAAAACTGACATTCTCATCCATCCACTGATTCACTTTGTCACAAAATGCAGTTTTCAGCTCAGAAAGCTTGTTTCTGACATTCTAACAGCTCAATTAGAGCATTTTAGTAATGAACAGTGTTCTTTGTCAAAACTGACATTCTCATCATCCACTGATTCACTTTCTCACAAAATGCAGTTCTCAGCTCAGAAAGCTTGTTTCTGACATTCTAACAGCTCAATTAGAGAATTTTAGTAATGAACAGTGTTCTTTGTCAAAACTGACATTTTCATCATCCACTGATGCACTTTGTCACAAAATGCATTTCTCAGCTCAGAAAATTTGTTTCTGACATTCTAACATCTCAATTGGAGCATTTCAGTAATGAACAGTGTTCTTTGTCAAAACTGACATTCTCATCATCCACTGATGAACTATGTCACAAAATGCAGTTCTCAGCTCAGAAAGCTTGTTTCTGACATTCTAACAGCTCAATTGGAGCATTTTAGTAATGAACAGTGTTCTTTGTCAAAACTGACATTCTCATCATCCACTGATGAACTATGTCACAAAATGCAGTTCTCAGCTCAGAAAGCTTGTTTCTAACATTCTAACAGCTAAATTAGAGCATTTTAGTAATGAACAGTGTTCTTTGTCAAAACTGACATTCTCATCATCCACTGATGAACTATGTCACACAATGCAGTTCTCAGCTCAGAAAGCTTGTTTCTGACATTCTGACAGCTCAATTAGAGCATTTTAGTAATGAACAGTGTTCTTTGTCAAAACTGACATTCTCATCATCCACTGATGAACTATGTCACAAAATGCAGTTCTCAGCTCAGAAAGCTTGTTTCTAACATTCTAACAGCTCAATTAGAGCATTTTAGTAATGAACAGTGTTCTTTGTCAAAACTGACATTCTCATCATCCACTGATGAACTATGTCACAAAATGCAGTTCTCAGCTCAGAAAGCTTGTTTCTGACATTCTAACAGCTCAATTAGAGCATTTTAGTAATGAACAGTGTTCTTTGTCAAAACTGACATTCTCATCATCCACTGAAGCACTTTGTCACAAAATGCATTTCTCAGCTCCGAAAGCTTGTTTCTGACATTCTAACAGCTCAATTGGAGCATTTTAGTAATGATCAGTGTTCTTTGTCAAAACTGACATTCTCATCATCCACTGATGCTTTTTGTCACAAAATGCAGTTCTCAGCTCAGAAAGCTTGTTTCTGACATTCTAACAGCTCAATTAGAGCATTTTAGTAATGAACAGTGTTCTTTGTCAAAACTGACATTCTCATCATCCACTGATGCACTTTGTCACAAAATGCATTTCTCAGCTCAGAAAGCTTGTTTCTGACATTCTAACAGCTCAATTGGAGCATTTTAGTAATGATCAGTGTTCTTTGTCAAAACTGACATTCTCATCATCCACTGATGAACTATGTCACACAATGCAGTTCTCAGCTCAGAAAGCTTGTTTCTGACATTCTAACAGCTCAATTAGAGCATTTTAGTAATGAACAGTGTTCTTTGTCAAAACTGACATTCTCATCATCCACTGATGAACTATGTCACAAAATGCAGTTCTCAGCTCAGAAAGCTTGTTTCTAACATTCTAACAGCTCAATTAGAGCATTTTAGTAATGAACAGTGTTCTTTGTCAAAACTGACATTCTCATCATCCACTGATGAACTATGTCACAAAATGCAGTTCTCAGCTCAGAAAGCTTGTTTCTGACATTCTAACAGCTCAATTAGAGCATTTTAGTAATGAACAGTGTTCTTTGTCAAAACTGACATTCTCATCATCCACTGAAGCACTTTGTCACAAAATGCATTTCTCAGCTCAGAAAGCTTGTTTCTGACATTCTAACAGCTCAATTGGAGCATTTTAGTAATGATCAGTGTTCTTTGTCAAAACTGACATTCTCATCATCCACTGATGCTTTTTGTCACAAAATGCAGTTCTCAGCTCAGAAAGCTTGTTTCTGACATTCTAACAGCTCAATTAGAGCATTTTAGTAATGAACAGTGTTCTTTGTCAAAACTGACATTCTCATCATCCACTGATGCACTTTGTCACAAAATGCATTTCTCAGCTCAGAAAGCTTGTTTCTGACATTCTAACAGCTCAATTGGAGCATTTCAGTAATGAACAGTGTTCTTTGTCAAAAGTGACATTCTCATCCATCCACTGATTCACTTTGTCACAAAATGCAGTTTTCAGCTCAGAAAGCTTGTTTCTGACATTCTAACAGCTCAATTGGAGCATTTTAGTAATGAACAGTGTTCTTTGTCAAAAGTGACATTCTCATCATCCACTGATGAACTATGTCACAAAATGCATTTCTCAGCTCAGAAAGCTTGTTTCTGACATTCTAACAGCTCAATTGGAGCATTTTAGTAATGAACAGTGTTCTTTGTCAAAACTGACATTCTCATCATCCACTGATGAACTATGTCACAAAATGCAGTTCTCAGCTCAGAAAGCTTGTTTCTGACATTCTAACAGCTCAATTAGAGCATTTTAGTAATGAACAGTGTTCTTTGTCAAAACTGACATTCTCATCATCCACTGATGAACTATGTCACAAAATGCAGTTCTCAGCTCAGAAAGCTTGTTTCTGACATTCTAACAGCTCAATTAGAGCTTTTCAGTAATGAACAGTGTTCTTTGTCAAAACTGACATTCTCATCATCCACTGATGAACTATGTCACAAAATGCAGTTCTCAGCTCAGAAAGCTTGTTTCTGACATTCTAACAGCTCAATTGGAGCATTTTAGGAATGAACAGTGTTCTTTGTCAAAAGTGACATTCTCATCATCCACTGATTCACTTTGTCACAAAATGCAGTTTTCAGCTCAGAAAGCTTGTTTCTGACATTCTAACAGCTCAATTAGAGCATTTTAGTAATGAACAGTGTTCTTTGTCAAAACTGACATTCTCATCACCCACTGATGCACTTTGTCACAAAATGCAGTTTTATGCTCAGAAAGCTTGTTTCTGACATTCGAACAGCTCAATTGGAGCATTTTAGTAATGAACAGTGTTCTTTGTCAAAACTGACATTCTCATCATTCACTGATTCACTTTCTCACAAAATGCAGTTCTCAGCTCAGAAAGCTTGTTTCTGACATTCTAACAGCTCAATTAGAGAATTTTAGTAATGAACAGTGTTCTTTGTCAAAACTGACATTTTCATCATCCACTGATGCACTTTGTCACAAAATGCATTTCTCAGCTCAGAAAATTTGTTTCTGACATTCTAACATCTCAATTGGAGCATTTCAGTAATGAACAGTGTTCTTTGTCAAAACTGACATTCTCATCATCCACTGATGAACTATGTCACAAAATGCAGTTCTCAGCTCAGAAAGCTTGTTTCTGACATTCTAACAGCTCAATTGGAGCATTTTAGTAATGAACAGTGTTCTTTGTCAAAACTGACATTCTCATCATCCACTGATGAACTATGTCACAAAATGCAGTTCTCAGCTCAGAAAGCTTGTTTCTAACATTCTAACAGCTAAATTAGAGCATTTTAGTAATGATCAGTGTTCTTTGTCAAAACTGACATTCTCATCATCCACTGATGAACTATGTCACAAAATGCAGTTCTCAGCTCAGAAAGCTTGTTTCTGACATTCTAACAGCTCAATTATAGCATTTTAGTAATGAACAGTGTTCTTTGTCAAAACTGACATTCTCATCATCCACTGATGCACTTTGTCACAAAATGCATTTCTCAGCTCAGAAAGCTTGTTTCTGACATTCTAACAGCTCAATTGGAGCATTTCAGTAATGAACAGTGTTCTTTGTCAAAACTGACATTCTCATCATCCACTGATGAACTATGTCACAAAATGCATTTCTCAGCTCAGAAAGCTTGTTTCTGACATTCTAACAGCTCAATTGGAGCATTTTAGTAATGATCAGTGTTCTTTGTCAAAACTGACATTCTCATCATCCACTGATGAACTATGTCACAAAATGCAGTTCTCAGCTCAGAAAGCTTGTTTCTGACATTCTAACAGCTCAATTGGAGCATTTTAGTAATGAACAGTGTTCTTTGTCAAAACTGACATTCTCATCATCCACTGATGAACTATGTCACAAAATGCAGTTCTCAGCTCAGAAAGCTTGTTTCTGACATTCTAACAGCTCAATTAGAGCATTTTAGTAATGAACAGTGTTCTTTGTCAAAACTGACATTCTCATCATCCACTGAAGCACTTTGTCACAAAATGCATTTCTCAGCGCGGAAAGCTTGTTTCTGACATTCTAACAGCTCAATTGGAGCATTTTAGTAATGATCAGTGTTCTTTGTCAAAACTGACATTCTCATCATCCACTGATGCTTTTTGTCACAAAATGCAGTTCTCAGCTCAGAAAGCTTGTTTCTGACATTCTAACAGCTCAATTAGAGCATTTTAGTAATGAACAGTGTTCTTTGTCAAAACTGACATTCTCATCATCCACTGATGCACTTTGTCACAAAATGCATTTCTCAGCTCAGAAAGCTTGTTTCTGACATTCTAACAGCTCAATTGGAGCATTTCAGTAATGAACAGTGTTCTTTGTCAAAAGTGACATTCTCATCCATCCACTGATTCACTTTGTCACAAAATGCAGTTTTCAGCTCAGAAAGCTTGTTTCTGACATTCTAACAGCTCAATTGGAGCATTTCAGTAATGAACAGAGTTCTTTGTCAAAACTGACATTCTCATCATCCACTGATGAACTATGTCACAAAATGCATTTCTCAGCTCAAAAAGCTTGTTTCTGACATTCTAACAGCTCAATTGGAGCATTTTAGTAATTAACAGTGTTCTTTGTCAAAACTGACATTCTCATCATCCACTGATGAACTATGTCACAAAATGCAGTTCTCAGCTCAGAAAGCTTGTTTCTGACATTCTAACAGCTCAATTAGAGCATTTTAGTAATGAAAAGTGTTCTTTGTCAAAACTGACATTCTCATCATCCACTGAAGCACTTTGTCACAAAATGCATTTCTCAGCTCAGAAAGCTTGTTTCTGACATTCTAACAGCTCAATTGGAGCATTTTAGTAATGATCAGTGTTCTTTGTCAAAACTGACATTCTCATCATCCACTGATGCTTTTTGTCACAAAATGCAGTTCTCAGCTCAGAAAGCTTGTTTCTGACATTCTAACAGCTCAATTAGAGCATTTTAGTAATGAACAGTGTTCTTTGTCAAAACTGACATTCTCATCATCCACTGATGCACTTTGTCACAAAATGCATTTCTCAGCTCAGAAAGCTTGTTTCTGACATTCTAACAGCTCAATTGGAGCATTTCAGTAATGAACAGTGTTCTTTGTCAAAACTGACATTCTCATCATCCACTGATGAACTATGTCACAAAATGCAGTTCTCAGCTCAGAAAGCTTGTTTCTGACATTCTAACAGCTTAATTGGAGCATTTTAGTGATGATCAGTGTTCTTTGTCAAAACTGACATTCTCATCATCCACTGATGCACTTTGTCACAAAATGCATTTCTCAGCTCAGAAAATTTGTTTCTGACATTCTAACAGCTCAATTGGAGCATTTCAGTAATGAACAGTGTTCTTTGTCAAAACTGACATTCTCATCATCCACTGATGAACTATGTCACAAAATGCAGTTCTCAGCTCAGAAAGCTTGTTTCTGACATTCTAACAGCTCAATTAGAGCATTTTAGTAATGAACAGTGTTCTTTGTCAAAACTGACATTCTCATCATCCACTGAAGCACTTTGTCACAAAATGCATTTCTCAGCTCAGAAAGCTTGTTTCTGACATTCTAACAGCTCAATTGGAGCATTTTAGTAATGATCAGTGTTCTTTGTCAAAACTGACATTCTCATCATCCACTGATGAACTTTGTCACAAAATGCAGTTCTCAGCTCAGAAAGCTTGTTTCTGACATTCTAACAGCTCAATTGGAGCATTTTAGTAATGAACAGTGTTCTTTGTCAAAACTGACATTCTCATCATCCACTGATGCTTTTTGTCACAAAATGCAGTTCTCAGCTCAGAAAGCTTGTTTCTGACATTCTAACAGCTCAATTAGAGCATTTTAGTAATGAAGAGTGTTCTTTGTCAAAACTGACATTCTCATCATCCACTGATGCACTTTGTCACAAAATGCATTTCTCAGCACAGAAAGCTTGTTTCTGACATTCTAACAGCTCAATTGGAGCATTTTAGTAATGATCAGTGTTCTTTGTCAAAACTGACATTCTCATCATCCACTGATGAACTTTGTCACAAAATGCAGTTCTCAGCTCAGAAAGCTTGTTTCTGACATTCTAACAGCTCAATTGGAGCATTTCAGTAATGAACAGTGTTCTTTGTCAAAAGTGACATTCTCATCCATCCACTGATTCACTTTGTCACAAAATGCAGTTTTCAGCTCAGAAAGCTTGTTTCTGACATTCTAACAGCTCAATTGGAGCATTTTAGTAATGAACAGTGTTCTTTGTCATAACTGACATTCTCATCATCCACTGATGAACTATGTCACAAAATGCAGTTCTCAGCTCAGAAAGCTTGTTTCTGACATTCTAACAGCTTAATTGGAGCATTTTAGTGATGATCAGTGTTCTTTGTCAAAACTGACATTCTCATCATCCACTGATGAACTATGTCACAAAATGCAGTTCTCAACTCAGAAAGCTTGTTTCTGACATTCTAACAGCTCAATTAGAGCATTTTAGTAATGAACAGTGTTCTTTGTCAAAACTGACATTCTCATCATCCACTGATGAACTATGTCACAAAATGCAGTTTTCAGCTCAGAAAGCTTGTTTCTGACATTCTAACAGCTCAATTGGAGCATTTTAGTAATGATCAGTGTTCTTTGTCAAAACCGACATTCTCATCATCCACTGATGAACTATGTCACAAAATGCAGCTCTCAGCTCAGAAAGCTTGTTTCTAACATTCTAACAGCTCAATTAGAGCATTTTAGTAATGAACAGTGTTCTTTGTCAAAACTGACATTCTCATCATCCACTGAAGCACTTTGTCACAAAATGCATTTCTCAGCTCAGAAAGCTTGTTTCTGACATTCTAACAGCTCAATTGGAGCATTTTAGTAATGATCAGTGTTCTTTGTCAAAACTGACATTCTCATCATCCACTGATGCTTTTTGTCACAAAATGCAGTTCTCAGCTCAGAAAGCTTGTTTCTGACATTCTAACAGCTCAATTAGAGCATTTTAGTAATGAACAGTGTTCTTTGTCAAAACTGACATTCTCATCATCCACTGATGCACTTTGTCACAAAATGCATTTCTCAGCTCAGAAAGCTTGTTTCTGACATTCTAACAGCTCAATTGGAGCATTTCAGTAATGAACAGTGTTCTTTGTCAAAAGTGACATTCTCATCCATCCACTGATTCACTATGTCACAAAATGCAGTTTTCAGCTCAGAAAGCTTGTTTCTGACATTCTAACAGCTCAATTGGAGCATTTCAGTAATGAACAGAGTTCTTTGTCAAAACTGACATTCTCATCATCCACTGATGAACTATGTCACAAAATGCATTTCTCAGCTCAGAAAGCTTGTTTCTGACATTCTAACAGCTCAATTGGAGCATTTTAGTAATGAACAGTGTTCTTTGTCAAAACTGACATTCTCATCATCCACTGATGAACTATGTCACAAAATGCAGTTCTCAGCTCAGAAAGCTTGTTTCTGACATTCTAACAGCTCAATTAGAGCATTTTAGTAATGAACAGTGTTCTTTGTCAAAACTGACATTCTCATCATCCACTGATGAACTATGTCACAAAATGCAGTTCTCAGCTCAGAAAGCTTGTTTCTGACATTCTAACAGCTCAATTAGAGCATTTCAGTAATGAACAGTGTTCTTTGTCAAAACTGACATTCTCATTATCCACTGATGAACTTTGTCAAAAAAATGCAGTTTTCAGCTCAGAAAGCTAGTTTCTGACATTCTAACAGCTCAATTGGAGCATTTTAGTAATGAACAGTGTTCTTTGTCAAAACTGACATTCTCATCATCCACTGATTCACTTTCTCACAAAATGCAGTTCTCAGCTCAGAAAGCTTGTTTCTGACATTCTAACAGCTTAATTGGAGCATTTTAGTGATGATCAGTGTTCTTTGTCAAAACTGACATTCTCATCATCCACTGATGAACTATGTCACAAAATGCAGTCTTCAGCTCAGAAAGCTTGTTTCTGACATTCTAACAGCTCAATTGGAGCATTTTAGTAATGATCAGTGTTCTTTGTCAAAAGTGACATTCTCATCATCCACTGATTCACTTTGTCACAAAATGCAGTTCTCAGCTCAGAAAGCTTGTTTCTGACATTCTAACAGCTCAATTGGAGCATTTTAGTAATAATCAGTGTTCTTTGTCAAAAGTGACATTCTCATCATCCACTGATTCACTTTGTCACAAAATGCAGTTCTCAGCTCAGAAAGCTTGTTTCTGACATTCTAACAGCTCAATTAGAGCATTTTAGTAATGATCAGTGTTCTTTGTCAAAACTGACATTCTCATCATCCATCCACTGATTCACTTTGTCACAAAATGCAGTTTTCAGCTCAGAAAGCTTGTTTCTGACATTCTAACAGCTCAATTAGAGCATTTTAGTAATGAACAGTGTTCTTTGTCAAAACTGACATTCTCATCACCCACTGATGCACTTTGTCACAAAATGCAGTTTTCAGCTCAGAAAGCTTGTTTCTGACATTCTAACAGCTCAATTGGAGCATTTCAGTAATGAACAGAGTTCTTTGTCAAAACTGACATTCTCATCATCCACTGATGAACTATGTCACAAAATGCATTTCTCAGCTCAGAAAGCTTGTTTCTGACATTCTAACAGCTCAATTGGAGCATTTTAGTAATGAACAGTGTTCTTTGTCAAAACTGACATTCTCATCATCCACTGATGAACTATGTCACAAAATGCAGTTCTCAGCTCAGAAAGCTTGTTTCTGACATTCTAACAGCTCAATTAGAGCATTTTAGTAATGAACAGTGTTCTTTGTCAAAACTGACATTCTCATCATCCACTGATGAACTATGTCACAAAATGCAGTTCTCAGCTCAGAAAGCTTGTTTCTGACATTCTAACAGCTCAATTAGAGCATTTCAGTAATGAACAGTGTTCTTTGTCAAAACTGACATTCTCATCATCCACTGATGAACTATGTCACAAAATGCAGTTCTCAGCTCAGAAAGCTTGTTTCTGACATTCTAACAGCTCAATTAGAGCATTTTAGTAATGAACAGTGTTCTTTGTCAAAACTGACATTCTCATCATCCACTGATGAACTATGTCACAAAATGCAGTTCTCAGCTCAGAAAGCTTGTTTCTAACATTCTAACAGCTCAATTAGAGCATTTTAGTAATGAACAGTGTTCTTTGTCAAAAGTGACATTCTCATCATCCACTGATTCACTTTGTCACAAAATGCAGTTCTCAGCTCAGAAAGCTTGTTTCTGACATTCTAACAGCTCAATTAGAGCATTTTAGTAATGATCAGTGTTCTTTGTCAAAACTGACATTCTCATCCATCCACTGATTCACTTTGTCACAAAATGCAGTTTTCAGCTCAGAAAGCTTGTTTCTGACATTCTAACAGCTCAATTAGAGCATTTTAGTAATGAACAGTGTTCTTTGTCAAAACTGACATTCTCATCATCCACTGATTCACTTTCTCACAAAATGCAGTTCTCAGCTCAGAAAGCTTGTTTCTGACATTCTAACAGCTCAATTAGAGAATTTTAGTAATGAACAGTGTTCTTTGTCAAAACTGACATTTTCATCATCCACTGATGCACTTTGTCACAAAATGCATTTCTCAGCTCAGAAAATTTGTTTCTGACATTCTAACATCTCAATTGGAGCATTTCAGTAATGAACAGTGTTCTTTGTCAAAACTGACATTCTCATCATCCACTGATGAACTATGTCACAAAATGCATTTCTCAGCTCAGAAAGCTTGTTTCTGACATTCTAAAAGCTCAATTGGAGCATTTTAGTAATGAACAGTGTTCTTTGTCAAAACTGACATTCTCATCATCCACTGATGAACTATGTCACAAAATGCAGTTCTCAGCTCAGAAAGCTTGTTTCTAACATTCTAACAGCTAAATTAGAGCATTTTAGTAATGAACAGTGTTCTTTGTCAAAACTGACATTCTCATCATCCACTGATGAACTATGTCACACAATGCAGTTCTCAGCTCAGAAAGCTTGTTTCTGACATTCTAACAGCTCAATTAGAGCATTTTAGTAATGAACAGTGTTCTTTGTCAAAACTGACATTCTCATCATCCACTGATGAACTATGTCACAAAATGCATTTCTCAGCTCAGAAAGCTTGTTTCTGACATTCTAACAGCTCAATTGGAGCATTTTAGTAATGAACAGTGTTCTTCGTCAAAACTGACATTCTCATCATCCACTGATGAACTATGTCACAAAATGCAGTTCTCAGCTCAGAAAGCTTGTTTCTGACATTCTAACAGCTCAATTAGAGCATTTTAGTAATGAACAGTGTTCTTTGTCAAAAGTGACATTCTCATCATCCACTGATTCACTTTGTCACAAAATGCAGTTCTCAGCTCAGAAAGCTTGTTTCTGACATTCTAACAGCTCAATTAGAGCATTTTAGTAATGATCAGTGTTCTTTGTCAAAACTGACATTCTCATCCATCCACTGATTCACTTTGTCACAAAATGCAGTTTTCAGCTCAGAAAGCTTGTTTCTGACATTCTAACAGCTCAATTAGAGCATTTTAGTAATGAACAGTGTTCTTTGTCAAAACTGACATTCTCATCATCCACTGATTCACTTTCTCACAAAATGCAGTTCTCAGCTCAGAAAGCTTGTTTCTGACATTCTAACAGCTCAATTAGAGAATTTTAGTAATGAACAGTGTTCTTTGTCAAAACTGACATTTTCATCATCCACTGATGCACTTTGTCACAAAATGCATTTCTCAGCTCAGAAAATTTGTTTCTGACATTCTAACATCTCAATTGGAGCATTTCAGTAATGAACAGTGTTCTTTGTCAAAACTGACATTCTCATCATCCACTGATGAACTATGTCACAAAATGCATTTCTCAGCTCAGAAAGCTTGTTTCTGACATTCTAAAAGCTCAATTGGAGCATTTTAGTAATGAACAGTGTTCTTTGTCAAAACTGACATTCTCATCATCCACTGATGAACTATGTCACAAAATGCAGTTCTCAGCTCAGAAAGCTTGTTTCTAACATTCTAACAGCTAAATTAGAGCATTTTAGTAATGAACAGTGTTCTTTGTCAAAACTGACATTCTCATCATCCACTGATGAACTATGTCACACAATGCAGTTCTCAGCTCAGAAAGCTTGTTTCTGACATTCTAACAGCTCAATTAGAGCATTTTAGTAATGAACAGTGTTCTTTGTCAAAACTGACATTCTCATCATCCACTGATGAACTATGTCACAAAATGCATTTCTCAGCTCAGAAAGCTTGTTTCTGACATTCTAACAGCTCAATTGGAGCATTTTAGTAATGAACAGTGTTCTTCGTCAAAACTGACATTCTCATCATCCACTGATGAACTATGTCACAAAATGCAGTTCTCAGCTCAGAAAGCTTGTTTCTGACATTCTAACAGCTCAATTAGAGCATTTTAGTAATGAACAGTGTTCTTTGTCAAAACTGACATTCTCATCATCCACTGAAGCACTTTGTCACAAAATGCATTTCTCAGCTCAGAAAGCTTGTTTCTGACATTCTAACAGCTCAATTGGAGCATTTTAGTAATGATCAGTGTTCTTTGTCAAAACTGACATTCTCATCATCCACTGATGCTTTTTGTCACAAAATGCAGTTCTCAGCTCAGAAAGCTTGTTTCTGACATTCTAACAGCTCAATTAGAGCATTTTAGTAATGAACAGTGTTCTTTGTCAAAACTGACATTCTCATCATCCACTGATGCACTTTGTCACAAAATGCATTTCTCAGCTCAGAAAGCTTGTTTCTGACATTCTAACAGCTCAATTGGAGCATTTTAGTAATGAACAGTGTTCTTTGTCAAAACTGACATTCTCATCATCCACTGATGAACTATGTCACACAATGCAGTTCTCAGCTCAGAAAGCTTGTTTCTAACATTCTAACAGCTCAATTAGAGCATTTTAGTAATGAACAGTGTTCTTTGTCAAAACTGACATTCTCATCATCCACTGATGAACTATGTCACAAAATGCAGTTCTCAGCTCAGAAAGCTTGTTTCTGACATTCTAACAGCTCAATTAGAGCATTTTAGTAATGAACAGTGTTCTTTGTCAAAACTGACATTCTCATCATCCACTGATGCACTTTGTCACAAAATGCATTTCTCAGCTCAGAAAGCTTGTTTCTGACATTCTAACAGCTCAATTGGAGCATTTTAGTAATGATCAGTGTTCTTTGTCAAAACTGACATTCTCATCATCCACTGATGCTTTTTGTCACAAAATGCAGTTTTCAGCTCAGAAAGCTTGTTTCTGACATTCTAACAGCTCAATTGGAGCATTTCATTAATGAACAGTGTTCTTTGTCAAAAGTGACATTCTCATCCATCCACTGATTCACTTTGTCACAAAATGCTGTTTTCAGCTCAGAAAGCTTGTTTCTGACATTCTAACAGCTCAATTGGAGCAGTTCATTAATGAACAGTGTTCTTTGTCAAAAGTGACATTCTCATCCATCCACTGATTCACTTTGTCACAAAATGCAGTTCTCAGCTCAGAAAGCTTGTTTCTGACATTCTAACAGCTCAATTAGAGCATTTTAGTAATGAACAGTGTTCTTTGTCAAAACTGACATTCTCATCATCCACTGAAGCACTTTGTCACAAAATGCATTTCTCAGCTCAGAAAGCTTGTTTCTGACATTCTAACAGCTCAATTGGAGCATTTTAGTAATGATCAGTGTTCTTTGTCAAAACTGACATTCTCATCATCCACTGATGCTTTTTGTCACAAAATGCAGTTTTCAGCTCAGAAAGCTTGTTTCTGACATTTTAACAGCTCAATTGGAGCATTTCAGTAATGAACAGTGTTCTTTGTCAAAACTGACATTCTCATCATCCACTGATGAACTATGTCACAAAATGCAGTTCTCAGCTCAGAAAGCTTGTTTCTGACATTCTAACAGCTCAATTAGAGCATTTCAGTAATGAACAGTGTTCTTTGTCAAAACTGACATTCTCATCATCCACTGATGAACTATGTCACAAAATGCAGTTCTCAGCTCAGAAAGCTTGTTTCTGACATTCTAACAGCTCAATTAGAGCATTTTAGTAATGAACAGTGTTCTTTGTCAAAACTGACATTCTCATCATCCACTGATGAACTATGTCACAAAATGCAGTTCTCAGCTCAGAAAGCTTGTTTCTGACATTCTAACAGCTCAATTAGAGCATTTTAGTAATGAACAGTGTTCTTTGTCAAAACTGACATTCTCATCACCCACTGATGCACTTTGTCACAAAATGCAGTTTTATGCTCAGAAAGCTTGTTTCTGACATTCTAACAGCTCAATTGGAGCATTTTAGTAATGAACAGTGTTCTTTGTCAAAACTGACATTCTCATCATCCACTGATTCACTTTCTCACAAAATGCAGTTCTCAGCTCAGAAAGCTTGTTTCTGACATTCTAACAGCTCAATTAGAGAATTTTAGTAATGAACAGTGTTCTTTGTCAAAACTGACATTCTCATCATCCACTGATGAACTATGTCACAAAATGCAGTTCTCAGCTCAGAAAGCTTGTTTCTGACATTCTAACAGCTTAATTGGAGCATTTTAGTGATGATCAGTGTTCTTTGTCAAAACTGACATTCTCATCATCCACTGATGAACTATGTCACAAAATGCAGTTCTCAGCTCAGAAAGCTTGTTTCTGACATTCTAACAGCTTAATTGGAGCATTTTAGTGATGATCAGTGTTCTTTGTCAAAACTGACATTCTCATCACCCACTGATGCACTTTGTCACAAAATGCAGTTTTATGCTCAGAAAGCTTGTTTCTGACATTCTAACAGCTCAATTGGAGCATTTTAGTAATGAACAGTGTTCTTTGTCAAAACTGACATTCTCATCATCCACTGATGCACTTTGTCACAAAATGCATTTCTCAGCTCAGAAAATTTGTTTCTGACATTCTAACATCTCAATTGGAGCATTTCAGTAATGAACAGTGTTCTTTGTCAAAACTGACATTCTCATCATCCACTGATGAACTATGTCACAAAATGCAGTTCTCAGCTCAGAAAGCTTGTTTCTGACATTCTAACAGCTCAATTAGAGCATTTCAGTAATGAACAGTGTTCTTTGTCAAAACTGACATTCTCATCATCCACTGATGAACTATGTCACAAAATGCAGTTCTCAGCTCAGAAAGCTTGTTTCTGACATTCTAACAGCTCAATTAGAGCATTTCAGTAATGAACAGTGTTCTTTGTCAAAACTGACATTCTCATCATCCACTGATGAACTATGTCACAAAATGCAGTTCTCAGCTCAGAAAGCTTGTTTCTGACATTCTAACAGCTCAATTAGAGCATTTTAGTAATGAACAGTGTTCTTTGTCAAAACTGACATTCTCATCATCCACTGATGAACTATGTCACAAAATGCAGTTCTCAGCTCAGAAAGCTTGTTTCTGACATTCTAACAGCTCAATTGGAGCATTTTAGTAATGATCAGTGTTCTTTGTCAAAAGTGACATTCTCATCATCCACTGATTCACTTCGTCACAAAATGCAGTTCTCAGCTCAGAAAGCTTGTTTCTGACATTCTAACAGCTCAATTAGAGCATTTTAGTAATGATCAGTGTTCTTTGTCAAAACTGACATTCTCATCATCCATCCACTGATTCACTTTGTCACAAAATGCAGTTTTCAGCTCAGAAAGCTTGTTTCTGACATTCTAACAGCTCAATTAGAGCATTTTAGTAATGAACAGTGTTCTTTGTCAAAACTGACATTCTCATCACCCACTGATGCACTTTGTCACAAAATGCAGTTTTATGCTCAGAAAGCTTGTTTCTGACATTCTAACAGCTCAATTGGAGCATTTTAGTAATGAACAGTGTTCTTAGTCAAAACTGACATTCTCATCATCCACTGATTCACTTTCTCACAAAATGCAGTTCTCAGCTCAGAAAGCTTGTTTCTGACATTCTAACAGCTCAATTAGAGCATTTTAGTAATGAACAGTGTTCTTTGTCAAAACTGACATTCTCATCATCCACTGAAGCACTTTGTCACAAAATGCATTTCTCAGCTCAGAAATCTTGTTTCTGACATTCTAACAGCTCAATTGGAGCATTTTTGTAATGATCAGTGTTCTTTGTCAAAACTGACATTCTCATCATCCACTGATGCTTTTTGTCACAAAATGCAGTTCTCAGCTCAGAAAGCTTGTTTCTGACATTCTAACAGCTCAATTAGAGCATTTTAGTAATGAACAGTGTTCTTTGTCAAAACTGACATTCTCATCATCCACTGATGCACTTTGTCACAAAATGCATTTCTCAGCTCAGAAAGCTTGTTTCTGACATTCTAACAGCTCAATTGGAGCATTTCAGTAATGAACAGTGTTCTTTGTCAAAAGTGACATTCTCATCCATCCACTGATTCACTTTGTCACAAAATGCAGTTTTCAGCTCAGAAAGCTTGTTTCTGAC
The DNA here is from genome assembly GCF_947034865.1 of Barbatula barbatula. Lineage (NCBI taxonomy): Eukaryota > Metazoa > Chordata > Actinopteri > Cypriniformes > Nemacheilidae > Barbatula > Barbatula barbatula. The sequence continues at coordinate 10,547,017 of NC_136770.1, read as the reverse complement.
ATTCTAACAGCTCAATTGGAGCATTTCAGTAATGAACAGAGTTCTTTGTCAAAACTGACATTCTCATCATCCACTGATGAACTATGTCACAAAATGCATTTCTCAGCTCAGAAAGCTTGTTTCTGACATTCTAACAGCTCAATTGGAGCATTTTAGTAATGAACAGTGTTCTTTGTCAAAACTGACATTCTCATCATCCACTGATGAACTATGTCACAAAATGCAGTTCTCAGCTCAGAAAGCTTGTTTCTGACATTCTAACAGCTCAATTAGAGCATTTTAGTAATGAACAGTGTTCTTTGTCAAAACTGACATTCTCATCATCCACTGATGAACTATGTCACAAAATGCAGTTCTCAGCTCAGAAAGTGTTCTTTGTCAAAACTGACATTCTCATCATCCACTGATGCACTTTGTCACAAAATGCATTTCTCAGCTCAGAAAGCTTGTTTCTGACATTCTAACAGCTCAATTGGAGCATTTTAGTAATGAACAGTGTTCTTTGTCAAAACTGACATTCTCATCATCCACTGATGAACTATGTCACACAATGCAGTTCTCAGCTCAGAAAGCTTGTTTCTGACATTCTAACAGCTCAATTAGAGCATTTTAGTAATGAACAGTGTTCTTTGTCAAAACTGACATTCTCATCATCCACTGATGAACTATGTCACAAAATGCAGTTCTCAGCTCAGAAAGCTTGTTTCTAACATTCTAACAGCTCAATTAGAGCATTTTAGTAATGAACAGTGTTCTTTGTCAAAACTGACATTCTCATCATCCACTGATGAACTATGTCACAAAATGCAGTTCTCAGCTCAGAAAGCTTGTTTCTGACATTCTAACAGCTCAATTAGAGCATTTTAGTAATGAACAGTGTTCTTTGTCAAAACTGACATTCTCATCATCCACTGAAGCACTTTGTCACAAAATGCATTTCTCAGCTCAGAAAGCTTGTTTCTGACATTCTAACAGCTCAATTGGAGCATTTTAGTAATGATCAGTGTTCTTTGTCAAAACTGACATTCTCATCATCCACTGATGCTTTTTGTCACAAAATGCAGTTCTCAGCTCAGAAAGCTTGTTTCTGACATTCTAACAGCTCAATTAGAGCATTTTAGTAATGAACAGTGTTCTTTGTCAAAACTGACATTCTCATCATCCACTGATGCACTTTGTCACAAAATGCATTTCTCAGCTCAGAAAGCTTGTTTCTGACATTCTAACAGCTCAATTGGAGCATTTCAGTAATGAACAGTGTTCTTTGTCAAAAGTGACATTCTCATCCATCCACTGATTCACTTTGTCACAAAATGCAGTTTTCAGCTCAGAAAGCTTGTTTCTGACATTCTAACAGCTCAATTGGAGCATTTCAGTAATGAACAGAGTTCTTTGTCAAAACTGACATTCTCATCATCCACTGATGAACTATGTCACAAAATGCATTTCTCAGCTCAGAAAGCTTGTTTCTGACATTCTAACAGCTCAATTGGAGCATTTTAGTAATGAACAGTGTTCTTTGTCAAAACTGACATTCTCATCATCCACTGATGAACTATGTCACAAAATGCAGTTCTCAGCTCAGAAAGCTTGTTTCTAACATTCTAACAGCTAAATTAGAGCATTTTAGTAATGAACAGTGTTCTTTGTCAAAACTGACATTCTCATCATCCACTGATGAACTATGTCACAAAATGCAGTTCTCAGCTCAGAAAGCTTGTTTCTGACATTCTAACAGCTCAATTAGAGCATTTTAGTAATGAACAGTGTTCTTTGTCAAAACTGACATTCTCATCATCCACTGAAGCACTTTGTCACAAAATGCATTTCTCAGCTCAGAAAGCTTGTTTCTGACATTCTAACAGCTCAATTGGAGCATTTTAGTAATGATCAGTGTTCTTTGTCAAAACTGACATTCTCATCATCCACTGATGCTTTTTGTCACAAAATGCAGTTCTCAGCTCAGAAAGCTTGTTTCTGACATTCTAACAGCTCAATTAGAGCATTTTAGTAATGAACAGTGTTCTTTGTCAAAACTGACATTCTCATCATCCACTGAAGCACTTTGTCACAAAATGCATTTCTCAGCTCAGAAAGCTTGTTTCTGACATTCTAACAGCTCAATTGGAGCATTTTAGTAATGATCAGTGTTCTTTGTCAAAACTGACATTCTCATCATCCACTGATGAACTTTGTCACAAAATGCAGTTCTCAGCTCAGAAAGCTTGTTTCTGACATTCTAACAGCTCAATTAGAGCATTTTAGTAATGAACAGTGTTCTTTGTCAAAACTGACATTCTCATCATCCACTGATGCTTTTTGTCACAAAATGCAGTTCTCAGCTCAGAAAGCTTGTTTCTGACATTCTAACAGCTCAATTAGAGCATTTTAGTAATGAAGAGTGTTCTTTGTCAAAACTGACATTCTCATCATCCACTGATGCACTTTGTCACAAAATGCATTTCTCAGCTCAGAAAGCTTGTTTCTGACATTCTAACAGCTCAATTAGAGCATTTTAGTAATGAACAGTGTTCTTTGTCAAAACTGACATTCTCATCATCCACTGATGCTTTTTGTCACAAAATGCATTTCTCAGCTCAGAAAGCTTGTTTCTGACATTCTAACAGCTTAATTGGAGCATTTTAGTGATGATCAGTGTTCTTTGTCAAAACTGACATTCTCATCATCCACTGATGCACTTTGTCACAAAATGCATTTCTCAGCTCAGAAAATTTGTTTCTGACATTCTAACAGCTCAATTGGAGCATTTCAGTAATGAACAGTGTTCTTTGTCAAAACTGACATTCTCATCATCCACTGATGAACTTTGTCACAAAATGCAGTTCTCAGCTCAGAAAGCTTGTTTCTGACATTCTAACAGCTCAATTAGAGCATTTTAGTAATGAACAGTGTTCTTTGTCAAAACTGACATTCTCATCATCCACTGATGCTTTTTGTCACAAAATGCAGTTCTCAGCTCAGAAAGCTTGTTTCTGACATTCTAACAGCTCAATTAGAGCATTTTAGTAATGAAGAGTGTTCTTTGTCAAAACTGACATTCTCATCATCCACTGATGCACTTTGTCACAAAATGCATTTCTCAGCTCAGAAAGCTTGTTTCTGACATTCTAACAGCTCAATTGGAGCATTTCAGTAATGAACAGTGTTCTTTGTCAAAAGTGACATTCTCATCCATCCACTGATTCACTTTGTCACAAAATGCAGTTTTCAGCTCAGAAAGCTTGTTTCTGACATTCTAACAGCTCAATTGGAGCATTTTAGTAATGAACAGTGTTCTTTGTCAAAACTGACATTCTCATCATCCACTGTTGAACTATGTCACAAAATGCAGTTCTCAGCTCAGAAAGCTTGTTTCTGACATTCTAACAGCTCAATTAGAGCATTTTAGTAATGAACAGTGTTCTTTGTCAAAACTGACATTCTCATCATCCACTGAAGCACTTTGTCACAAAATGCATTTCTCAGCTCAGAAAGCTTGTTTCTGACATTCTAACAGCTCAATTGGAGCATTTTAGTAATGATCAGTGTTCTTTGTCAAAACTGACATTCTCATCATCCACTGATGAACTATGTCACAAAATGCAGTTCTCAGCTCAGAAAGCTTGTTTCTGACATTCTAACAGCTCAATTGGAGCATTTTAGTAATGAACAGTGTTCTTTGTCAAAACTGACATTCTCATCATCCACTGAAGCACTTTGTCACAAAATGCATTTCTCAGCTCAGAAAGCTTGTTTCTGACATTCTAACAGCTCAATTGGAGCATTTTAGTAATGATCAGTGTTCTTTGTCAAAACTGACATTCTCATCATCCACTGATGCTTTTTGTCACAAAATGCAGTTCTCAGCTCAGAAAGCTTGTTTCTGACATTCTAACTGCTCAATTAGAGCATTTTAGTAATGAACAGTGTTCTTTGTCAAAACTGACATTCTCATCATCCACTGATGCACTTTGTCACAAAATGCATTTCTCAGCTCAGAAAGCTTGTTTCTGACATTCTAACAGCTCAATTGGAGCATTTCAGTAATGAACAGTGTTCTTTGTCAAAACTGACATTCTCATCATCCACTGATGAACTATGTCACAAAATGCAGTTTTCAGCTCAGAAAGCTTGTTTCTGACATTCTAACAGCTCAATTGGAGCATTTCATTAATGAACAGTGTTCTTTGTCAAAAGTGACATTCTCATCCATCCACTGATTCACTTTGTCACAAAATGCTGTTTTCAGCTCAGAAAGCTTGTTTCTGACATTCTAACAGCTCAATTGGAGCATTTCATTAATGAACAGTGTTCTTTGTCAAAAGTGACATTCTTATCCATCCACTGATTCACTTTGTCACAAAATGCAGTTCTCAGCTCAGAAAGCTTGTTTCTGACATTCTAACAGCTCAATTGGAGCATTTCAGTAATGAACAGAGTTCTTTGTCAAAACTGACATTCTCATCATCCACTGATGAACTATGTCACAAAATGCAGTTCTCAGCTCAGAAAGCTTGTTTCTGACATTCTAACAGCTCAATTGGAGCATTTTAGTAATGAACAGTGTTCTTTGTCAAAACTGACATTCTCATCATCCACTGGAGCACTTTGTCACAAAATGCAGTTCTCAGCTCAGAAAGCTTGTTTCTAACATTCTAACAGCTCAATTAGAGCATTTTAGTAATGAACAGTGTTCTTTGTCAAAACTGACATTCTCATCATCCACTGATGAACTATGTCACAAAATGCAGTTCTCAGCTCAGAAAGCTTGTTTCTGACATTCTAACAGCTCAATTAGAGCATTTTAGTAATGAACAGTGTTCTTTGTCAAAACTGACATTCTCATCATCCACTGATGAACTATGTCACAAAATGCAGTTCTCAGCTCAGAAAGCTTGTTTCTAACATTCTAACAGCTCAATTAGAGCATTTTAGTAATGAACAGTGTTCTTTGTCAAAACTGACATTCTCATCATCCACTGTTGAACTATGTCACAAAATGCAGTTCTCAGCTCAGAAAGCTTGTTTCTGACATTCTAACAGCTCAATTAGAGCATTTTAGTAATGAACAGTGTTCTTTGTCAAAACTGACATTCTCATCATCCACTGAAGCACTTTGTCACAAAATGCATTTCTCAGCTCAGAAAGCTTGTTTCTGACATTCTAACAGCTCAATTGGAGCATTTTAGTAATGATCAGTGTTCTTTGTCAAAACTGACATTCTCATCATCCACTGATGAACTATGTCACAAAATGCAGTTCTCAGCTCAGAAAGCTTGTTTCTGACATTCTAACAGCTCAATTGGAGCATTTTAGTAATGATCAGTGTTCTTTGTCAAAACTGACATTCTCATCATCCACTGATGCTTTTTGTCACAAAATGCAGTTCTCAGCTCAGAAAGCTTGTTTCTGACATTCTAACAGCTCAATTAGAGCATTTTAGTAATGAACAGTGTTCTTTGTCAAAACTGACATTCTCATCATCCACTGAAGCACGTTGTCACAAAATGCATTTCTCAGCTCAGAAAGCTTGTTTCTGACATTCTAACAGCTCAATTGGAGCATTTTAGTAATGATCAGTGTTCTTTGTCAAAACTGACATTCTCATCATCCACTGATGCTTTTTGTCACAAAATGCAGTTCTCAGCTCAGAAAGCTTGTTTCTGACATTCTAACAGCTCAATTAGAGCATTTTAGTAATGAACAGTGTTCTTTGTAAAAACTGACATTCTCATCATCCACTGATGCACTTTGTCACAAAATGCATTTCTCAGCTCAGAAAGCTTGTTTCTGACATTCTAACAGCTCAATTAGAGCATTTTAGTAATGAACAGTGTTCTTTGTCAAAACTGACATTCTCATCATCCACTGATGAACTATGTCACAAAATGCAGTTCTCAGCTCAGAAAGCTTGTTTCTGACATTCTAACAGCTTAATTGGAGCATTTTAGTGATGATCAGTGTTCTTTGTCAAAACTGACATTCTCATCATCCACTGATGCACTTTGTCACAAAATGCATTTCTCAGCTCAGAAAATTTGTTTCTGACATTCTAACAGCTCAATTGGAGCATTTCAGTAATGAACAGTGTTCTTTGTCAAAACTGACATTCTCATCATCCACTGAAGCACTTTGTCACAAAATGCATTTCTCAGCTCAGAAAGCTTGTTTCTGACATTCTAACAGCTCAATTGGAGCATTTTAGTAATGATCAGTGTTCTTTGTCAAAACTGACATTCTCATCATCCACTGATGAACTTTGTCACAAAATGCAGTTCTCAGCTCAGAAAGCTTGTTTCTGACATTCTAACAGCTCAATTAGAGCATTTTAGTAATGAACAGTGTTCTTTGTCAAAACTGACATTCTCATCATCCACTGATGCTTTTTGTCACAAAATGCATTTCTCAGCTCAGAAAGCTTGTTTCTGACATTCTAACAGCTCAATTGGAGCATTTCAGTAATGAACAGTGTTCTTTGTCAAAACTGACATTCTCATCATCCACTGATGAACTTTGTCACAAAATGCAGTTCTCAGCTCAGAAAGCTTGTTTCTGACATTCTAACAGCTCAATTGGAGCATTTCATTAATGAACAGTGTTCTTTGTCAAAAGTGACATTCTCATCCATCCACTGATTCACTTTGTCACAAAATGCTGTTTTCAGCTCAGAAAGCTTGTTTCTGACATTCTAACAGCTCAATTGGAGCATTTCATTAATGAACAGTGTTCTTTGTCAAAAGTGACATTCTCATCCATCCACTGATTCACTTTGTCACAAAATGCAGTTCTCAGCTCAGAAAGCTTGTTTCTGACATTCTAACAGCTCAATTGGAGCATTTCAGTAATGAACAGAGTTCTTTGTCAAAAATGACATTCTCATCATCCACTGATGAACTATGTCACAAAATGCAGTTCTCAGCTCAGAAAGCTTGTTTCTGACATTCTAACAGCTCAATTGGAGCATTTTAGTAATGAACAGTGTTCTTTGTCAAAACTGACATTCTCATCATCCACTGAAGCACTTTGTCACAAAATGCAGTTCTCAGCTCAGAAAGCTTGTTTCTAACATTCTAACAGCTCAATTAGAGCATTTTAGTAATGAACAGTGTTCTTTGTCAAAACTGACATTCTCATCATCCACTGATGAACTATGTCACAAAATGCAGTTCTCAGCTCAGAAAGCTTGTTTCTGACATTCTAACAGCTCAATTAGAGCATTTTAGTAATGAACAGTGTTCTTTGTCAAAACTGACATTCTCATCATCCACTGATGAACTATGTCACAAAATGCAGTTCTCAGCTCAGAAAGCTTGTTTCTAACATTCTAACAGCTCAATTAGAGCATTTTAGTAATGAACAGTGTTCTTTGTCAAAACTGACATTCTCATCATCCACTGATGAACTATGTCACAAAATGCAGTTCTCAGCTCAGAAAGCTTGTTTCTAACATTCTAACAGCTCAATTAGAGCATTTTAGTAATGAACAGTGTTCTTTGTCAAAACTGACATTCTCATCATCCACTGTTGAACTATGTCACAAAATGCAGTTCTCAGCTCAGAAAGCTTGTTTCTGACATTCTAACAGCTCAATTAGAGCATTTTAGTAATGAACAGTGTTCTTTGTCAAAACTGACATTCTCATCATCCACTGAAGCACTTTGTCACAAAATGCATTTCTCAGCTCAGAAAGCTTGTTTCTGACATTCTAACAGCTCAATTGGAGCATTTTAGTAATGAACAGTGTTCTTTGTCAAAACTGACATTCTCATCATCCACTGATGAACTATGTCACAAAATGCAGTTCTCAGCTCAGAAAGCTTGTTTCTGACATTCTAACAGCTCAATTGGAGCATTTTAGTAATGAACAGTGTTCTTTGTCAAAACTGACATTCTCATCATCCACTGATGAACTATGTCACAAAATGCAGTTCTCAGCTCAGAAAGCTTGTTTCTAACATTCTAACAGCTCAATTAGAGCATTTTAGTAATGATCAGTGTTCTTTGTCAAAACTGACATTCTCATCATCCACTGATGAACTATGTCACAAAATGCAGTTCTCAGCTCAGAAAGCTTGTTTCTGACATTCTAACAGCTCAATTAGAGCATTTTAGTAATGAACAGTGTTCTTTGTCAAAACTGACATTCTCATCATCCACTGAAGCACTTTGTCACAAAATGCATTTCTCAGCTCAGAAAGCTTGTTTCTGACATTCTAACAGCTCAATTGGAGCATTTTAGTAATGATCAGTGTTCTTTGTCAAAACTGACATTCTCATCATCCACTGATGCTTTTTGTCACAAAATGCAGTTCTCAGCTCAGAAAGCTTGATTCTGACATTCTAACAGCTCAATTAGAGCATTTTAGTAATGAACAGTGTTCTTTGTCAAAACTGACATTCTCATCATCCACTGATGCACTTTGTCACAAAATGCATTTCTCAGCTCAGAAAGCTTGTTTCTGACATTCTAACAGCTCAATTAGAGCATTTTAGTAATGAACAGTGTTCTTTGTCAAAAGTGACATTCTCATCCATCCACTGATTCACTTTGTCACAAAATGCAGTTTTCAGCTCAGAAAGCTTGTTTCTGACATTCTAACAGCTCAATTGGAGCATTTTAGTAATGAACAGTGTTCTTTGTCAAAACTGACATTCTCATCATCCACTGATGAACTATGTCACAAAATGCAGTTCTCAGCTCAGAAAGCTTGTTTCTGACATTCTAACAGCTCAATTAGAGCATTTCAGTAATGAACAGTGTTCTTTGTCAAAACTGACATTCTCATCATCCACTGATGAACTATGTCACAAAATGCAGTTCTCAGCTCAGAAAGCTTGTTTCTGACATTCTAACAGCTCAATTAGAGCATTTTAGTAATGAACAGTGTTCTTTGTCAAAACTGACATTCTCATCATCCACTGATGAACTATGTCACAAAATGCAGTTCTCAGCTCAGAAAGCTTGTTTCTGACATTCTAACAGCTCAATTGGAGCATTTTAGTAATGATCAGTGTTCTTTGTCAAAAGTGACATTCTCATCATCCACTGATTCACTTTGTCACAAAATGCAGTTCTCAGCTCAGAAAGCTTGTTTCTGACATTCTAACAGCTCAATTAGAGCATTTTAGTAATGATCAGTGTTCTTTGTCAAAACTGACATTCTCATCATCCACTGATTCACTTTGTCACAAAATGCAGTTTTCAGCCCAGAAAGCTTGTTTCTGACATTCTAACAGCTCAATTAGAGCATTTTAGTAATGAACAGTGTTCTTTGTCAAAACTGACATTCTCATCACCCACTGATGCACTTTGTCACAAAATGCAGTTTTATGCTCAGAAAGCTTGTTTCTGACATTCTAACAGCTCAATTGGAGCATTTTAGTAATGAACAGTGTTCTTTGTCAAAACTGACATTCTCATCATCCACTGATTCACTTTCTCACAAAATGCAGTTCTCAGCTCAGAAAGCTTGTTTCTGACATTCTAACAGCTCAATTAGAGAATTTTAGTAATGAACAGTGTTCTTTGTCAAAACTGACATTCTCATCATCCACTGATGAACTATGTCACAAAATGCAGTTCTCAGCTCAGAAAGCTTGTTTCTGACATTCTAACAGCTTAATTGGAGCATTTTAGTGATGATCAGTGTTCTTTGTCAAAACTGACATTCTCATCATCCACTGATGAACTATGTCACAAAATGCAGTTCTCAGCTCAGAAAGCTTGTTTCTGACATTCTAACAGCTTAATTGGAGCATTTTAGTGATGATCAGTGTTATTTGTCAAAACTGACATTCTCATCCCCCACTGATGCACTTTGTCACAAAATGCAGTTTTATGCTCAGAAAGCTTGTTTCTGACATTCTAACAGCTCAATTGGAGCATTTTAGTAATGAACAGTGTTCTTTGTCAAAACTGACATTCTCATCATCCACTGATGCACTTTGTCACAAAATGCATTTCTCAGCTCAGAAAATTTGTTTCTGACATTCTAACATCTCAATTGGAGCATTTCAGTAATGAACAGTGTTCTTTGTCAAAACTGACATTCTCATCATCCACTGATGAACTATGTCACAAAATGCAGTTCTCAGCTCAGAAAGCTTGTTTCTGACATTCTAACAGCTCAATTAGAGCATTTCAGTAATGAACAGTGTTCTTTGTCAAAACTGACATTCTCATCATCCACTGATGAACTATGTCACAAAATGCAGTTCTCAGCTCAGAAAGCTTGTTTCTGACATTCTAACAGCTCAATTAGAGCATTTTAGTAATGAACAGTGCTCTTTGTCAAAACTGACATTCTCATCATCCACTGATGAACTATGTCACAAAATGCAGTTCTCAGCTCAGAAAGCTTGTTTCTGACATTCTAACAGCTCAATTGGAGCATTTTAGTAATGATCAGTGTTCTTTGTCAAAAGTGACATTCTCATCATCCACTGATTCACTTCGTCACAAAATGCAGTTCTCAGCTCAGAAAGCTTGTTTCTGACATTCTAACAGCTCAATTAGAGCATTTTAGTAATGATCAGTGTTCTTTGTCAAAACTGACATTCTCATCATCCATCCACTGATTCACTTTGTCACAAAATGCAGTTTTCAGCTCAGAAAGCTTGTTTCTGACATTCTAACAGCTCAATTAGAGCATTTTAGTAATGAACAGTGTTCTTTGTCAAAACTGACATTCTCATCACCCACTGATGCACTTTGTCACAAAATGCAGTTTTATGCTCAGAAAGCTTGTTTCTGACATTCTAACAGCTCAATTGGAGCATTTTAGTAATGAACAGTGTTCTTAGTCAAAACTGACATTCTCATCATCCACTGATTCACTTTCTCACAAAATGCAGTTCTCAGCTCAGAAAGCTTGTTTCTGACATTCTAACAGCTCAATTAGAGCATTTTAGTAATGAACAGTGTTCTTTGTCAAAACTGACATTCTCATCATCCACTGAAGCACTTTGTCACAAAATGCATTTCTCAGCTCAGAAATCTTGTTTCTGACATTCTAACAGCTCAATTGGAGCATTTTTGTAATGATCAGTGTTCTTTGTCAAAACTGACATTCTCATCATCCACTGATGCTTTTTGTCACAAAATGCAGTTCTCAGCTCAGAAAGCTTGTTTCTGACATTCTAACAGCTCAATTAGAGCATTTTAGTAATGAACAGTGTTCTTTGTCAAAACTGACATTCTCATCATCCACTGATGCACTTTGTCACAAAATGCATTTCTCAGCTCAGAAAGCTTGTTTCTGACATTCTAACAGCTCAATTGGAGCATTTCAGTAATGAACAGTGTTCTTTGTCAAAAGTGACATTCTCATCCATCCACTGATTCACTTTGTCACAAAATGCAGTTTTCAGCTCAGAAAGCTTGTTTCTGACATTCTAACAGCTCAATTGGAGCATTTCAGTAATGAACAGAGTTCTTTGTCAAAACTGACATTCTCATCATCCACTGATGAACTATGTCACAAAATGCATTTCTCAGCTCAGAAAGCTTGTTTCTGACATTCTAACAGCTCAATTGGAGCATTTTAGTAATGAACAGTGTTCTTTGTCAAAACTGACATTCTCATCATCCACTGATGAACTATGTCACAAAATGCAGTTCTCAGCTCAGAAAGCTTGTTTCTGACATTCTAACAGCTCAATTAGAGCATTTTAGTAATGAACAGTGTTCTTTGTCAAAACTGACATTCTCATCATCCACTGATGAACTATGTCACAAAATGCAGTTCTCAGCTCAGAAAGCTTGTTTCTGACATTCTAACAGCTCAATTAGAGCATTTCAGTAATGAACAGTGTTCTTTGTCAAAACTGACATTCTCATCATCCACTGATGAACTATGTCACAAAATGCAGTTCTCAGCTCAGAAAGCTTGTTTCTGACATTCTAACAGCTCAATTAGAGCATTTTAGTAATGAACAGTGTTCTTTGTCAAAACTGACATTCTCATCATCCACTGATGAACTATGTCACAAAATGCAGTTCTCAGCTCAGAAAGCTTGTTTCTGACATTCTAACAGCTCAATTGGAGCATTTTAGTAATGATCAGTGTTCTTTGTCAAAAGTGACATTCTCATCATCCACTGATTCACTTTGTCACAAAATGCAGTTCTTAGCTCAGAAAGCTTGTTTCTGACATTCTAACAGCTCAATTAGAGCATTTTAGTAATGATCAGTGTTCTTTGTCAAAACTGACATTCTCATCCATCCACTGATTCACTTTGTCACAAAATGCAGTTTTCAGCTCAGAAAGCTTGTTTCTGACGTTCTAACAGCTCAATTAGAGCATTTTAGTAATGAACAGTGTTCTTTGTCAAAACTGACATTCTCATCATCCACTGATTCACTTTCTCACAAAATGCAGTTCTCAGCTCAGAAAGCTTGTTTCTGACATTCTAACAGCTCAATTAGAGAATTTTAGTAATGAACAGTGTTCTTTGTCAAAACTGACATTTTCATCATCCACTGATGCACTTTGTCACAAAATGCATTTCTCAGCTCAGAAAATTTGTTTCTGACATTCTAACATCTCAATTGGAGCATTTCAGTAATGAACAGTGTTCTTTGTCAAAACTGACATTCTCATCATCCACTGATGAACTATGTAACAAAATGCAGTTCTCAGCTCAGAAAGCTTGTTTCTGACATTCTAACAGCTCAATTGGAGCATTTTAGTAATGAACAGTGTTCTTTGTCAAAACTGCATTCTCATCATCCACTGATGAACTATGTCACAAAATGCAGTTCTCAGCTCAGAAAGCTTGTTTCTAACATTCTAACAGCTAAATTAGAGCATTTTAGTAATGAACAGTGTTCTTTGTCAAAACTGACATTCTCATCATCCACTGATGAACTATGTCACACAATGCAGTTCTCAGCTCAGAAAGCTTGTTTCTGACATTCTAACAGATCAATTAGAGCATTTTAGTAATGAACAGTGTTCTTTGTCAAAACTGACATTCTCATCATCCACTGATGAACTATGTCACAAAATGCATTTCTCAGCTCAGAAAGCTTTTTTCTGATATTCTAACAGCTCAATTGGAGCATTTTAGTAATGAACAGTGTTCTTTGTCAAAACTGACATTCTCATCATCCACTGATGAACTATGTCACAAAATGCAGTTCTCAGCTCAGAAAGCTTGTTTCTGACATTCTAACAGCTCAATTAGAGCATTTTAGTAATGAACAGTGTTCTTTGTCAAAACTGACATTCTCATCATCCACTGAAGCACTTTGTCACAAAATGCATTTCTCAGCTCAGAAAGCTTGTTTCTGACATTCTAACAGCTCAATTGGAGCATTTTAGTAATGATCAGTGTTCTTTGTCAAAACTGACATTCTCATCATCCACTGATGCTTTTTGTCACAAAATGCAGTTCTCAGCTCAGAAAGCTTGTTTCTGACATTCTAACAGCTCAATTAGAGCATTTTAGTAATGAACAGTGTTCTTTGTCAAAACTGACATTCTCATCATCCACTGATGCACTTTGTCACAAAATGCATTTCTCAGCTCAGAAAGCTTGTTTCTGACATTCTAACAGCTCAATTGGAGCATTTTAGTAATGAACAGTGTTCTTTGTCAAAACTGACATTCTCATCATCCACTGATGAACTATGTCACACAATGCAGTTCTCAGCTCAGAAAGCTTGTTTCTGACATTCTAACAGCTCAATTAGAGCATTTTAGTAATGAACAGTGTTCTTTGTCAAAACTGACATTCTCATCATCCACTGATGAACTATGTCACAAAATGCAGTTCTCAGCTCAGAAAGCTTGTTTCTAACATTCTAACAGCTCAATTAGAGCATTTTAGTAATGAACAGTGTTCTTTGTCAAAACTGACATTCTCATCATCCACTGATGAACTATGTCACAAAATGCAGTTCTCAGCTCAGAAAGCTTGTTTCTGACATTCTAACAGCTCAATTAGAGCATTTTAGTAATGAACAGTGTTCTTTGTCAAAACTGACATTCTCATCATCCACTGAAGCACTTTGTCACAAAATGCATTTCTCAGCTCAGAAAGCTTGTTTCTGACATTCTAACAGCTCAATTGGAGCATTTTAGTAATGATCAGTGTTCTTTGTCAAAACTGACATTCTCATCATCCACTGATGCTTTTTGTCACAAAATGCAGTTCTCAGCTCAGAAAGCTTGTTTCTGACATTCTAACAGCTCAATTAGAGCATTTTAGTAATGAACAGTGTTCTTTGTCAAAACTGACATTCTCATCATCCACTGATGCACTTTGTCACAAAATGCATTTCTCAGCTCAGAAAGCTTGTTTCTGACATTCTAACAGCTCAATTGGAGCATTTCAGTAATGAACAGTGTTCTTTGTCAAAAGTGACATTCTCATCCATCCACTGATTCACTTTGTCACAAAATGCAGTTTTCAGCTCAGAAAGCTTGTTTCTGACATTCTAACAGCTCAATTGGAGCATTTCAGTAATGAACAGAGTTCTTTGTCAAAACTGACATTCTCATCATCCACTGATGAACTATGTCACAAAATGCATTTCTCAGCTCAGAAAGCTTGTTTCTGACATTCTAACAGCTCAATTGGAGCATTTTAGTAATGAACAGTGTTCTTTGTCAAAACTGACATTCTCATCATCCACTGATGAACTATGTCACAAAATGCAGTTCTCAGCTCAGAAAGCTTGTTTCTAACATTCTAACAGCTAAATTAGAGCATTTTAGTAATGAACAGTGTTCTTTGTCAAAACTGACATTCTCATCATCCACTGATGAACTATGTCACAAAATGCAGTTCTCAGCTCAGAAAGCTTGTTTCTGACATTCTAACAGCTCAATTAGAGCATTTTAGTAATGAACAGTGTTCTTTGTCAAAACTGACATTCTCATCATCCACTGAAGCACTTTGTCACAAAATGCATTTCTCAGCTCAGAAAGCTTGTTTCTGACATTCTAACAGCTCAATTGGAGCATTTTAGTAATGATCAGTGTTCTTTGTCAAAACTGACATTCTCATCATCCACTGATGCACTTTGTCACAAAATGCAGTTCTCAGCTCAGAAAGCTTGTTTCTGACATTCTAACAGCTCAATTAGAGCATTTTAGTAATGAACAGTGTTCTTTGTCAAAACTGACATTCTCATCATCCACTGAAGCACTTTGTCACAAAATGCATTTCTCAGCTCAGAAAGCTTGTTTCTGACATTCTAACAGCTCAATTGGAGCATTTTAGTAATGATCAGTGTTATTTGTCAAAACTGACATTCTCATCATCCACTGATGAACTTTGTCACAAAATGCAGTTCTCAGCTCAGAAAGCTTGTTTCTGACATTCTAACAGCTCAATTAGAGCATTTTAGTAATGAACAGTGTTCTTTGTCAAAACTGACATTCTCATCATCCACTGATGCTTTTTGTCACAAAATGCATTTCTCAGCTCAGAAAGCTTGTTTCTGACATTCTAACAGCTCAATTGGAGCATTTTAGTAATGAACAGTGTTCTTTGTCAAAACTGACATTCTCATCATCCACTGATGAACTATGTCACAAAATGCAGTTCTCAGCTCAGAAAGCTTGTTTCTGACATTCTAACAGCTCAATTAGAGCATTTTAGTAATGAACAGTGTTCTTTGTCAAAACTGACATTCTCATCATCCACTGAAGCACTTTGTCACAAAATGCATTTCTCAGCTCAGAAAGCTTGTTTCTGACATTCTAACAGCTCAATTGGAGCATTTTAGTAATGATCAGTGTTCTTTGTCAAAACTGACATTCTCATCATCCACTGATGCTTTTTGTCACAAAATGCAGTTCTCAGCTCAGAAAGCTTGTTTCTGACATTCTAACAGCTCAATTAGAGCATTTTAGTAATGAACAGTGTTCTTTGTCAAAACTGACATTCTCATCATCCACTGATGCACTTTGTCACAAAATGCATTTCTCAGCTCAGAAAGCTTGTTTCTGACATTCTAACAGCTCAATTGGAGCATTTCAGTAATGAACAGTGTTCTTTGTCAAAACTGACATTCTCATCATCCACTGATGAACTATGTCACAAAATGCAGTTTTCAGCTCAGAAAGCTTGTTTCTGACATTCTAACAGCTCAATTGGAGCATTTCATTAATGAACAGTGTTCTTTGTCAAAAGTGACATTCTCATCCATCCACTGATTCACTTTGTCACAAAATGCTGTTTTCAGCTCAGAAAGCTTGTTTCTGACATTCTAACAGCTCAATTGGAGCATTTCATTAATGAACAGTGTTCTTTGTCAAAAGTGACATTCTCATCCATCCACTGATTCACTTTGTCACAAAATGCAGTTCTCAGCTCAGAAAGCTTGTTTCTGACATTCTAACAGCTCAATTGGAGCATTTCAGTAATGAACAGAGTTCTTTGTCAAAACTGACATTCTCATCATCCACTGATGAACTATGTCACAAAATGCAGTTCTCAGCTCAGAAAGCTTGTTTCTGACATTCTAACAGCTCAATTGGAGCATTTTAGTAATGAACAGTGTTCTTTGTCAAAACTGACATTCTCATCATCCACTGAAGCACTTTGTCACAAAATGCAGTTCTCAGCTCAGAAAGCTTGTTTCTAACATTCTAACAGCTCAATTAGAGCATTTTAGTAATGAACAGTGTTCTTTGTCAAAACTGACATTCTCATCATCCACTGATGAACTATGTCACAAAATGCAGTTCTCAGCTCAGAAAGCTTGTTTCTGACATTCTAACAGCTCAATTAGAGCATTTTAGTAATGAACAGTGTTCTTTGTCAAAACTGACATTCTCATCATCCACTGATGAACTATGTCACAAAATGCAGTTCTCAGCTCAGAAAGCTTGTTTCTAACATTCTAACAGCTCAATTAGAGCATTTTAGTAATGAACAGTGTTCTTTGTCAAAACTGACATTCTCATCATCCACTGTTGAACTATGTCACAAAATGCAGTTCTCAGCTCAGAAAGCTTGTTTCTGACATTCTAACAGCTCAATTAGAGCATTTTAGTAATGAACAGTGTTCTTTGTCAAAACTGACATTCTCATCATCCACTGAAGCACTTTGTCACAAAATGCATTTCTCAGCTCAGAAAGCTTGTTTCTGACATTCTAACAGCTCAATTGGAGCATTTTAGTAATGATCAGTGTTCTTTGTCAAAACTGACATTCTCATCATCCACTGATGAACTATGTCACAAAATGCAGTTCTCAGCTCAGAAAGCTTGTTTCTGACATTCTAACAGCTCAATTGGAGCATTTTAGTAATGAACAGTGTTCTTTGTCAAAACTGACATTCTCATCATCCACTGATGAACTATGTCACAAAATGCAGTTCTCAGCTCAGAAAGCTTGTTTCTGACATTCTAACAGCTCAATTAGAGCATTTTAGTAATGAACAGTGTTCTTTGTCAAAACTGACATTCTCATCATCCACTGATGAACTATGTCACAAAATGCAGTTCTCAGCTCAGAAAGCTTGTTTCTGACATTCTAACAGCTCAATTAGAGCATTTTAGTAATGAACAGTGTTCTTTGTCAAAACTGACATTCTCATCATCCACTGAAGCACTTTGTCACAAAATGCATTTCTCAGCTCAGAAAGCTTGTTTCTGACATTCTAACAGCTCAATTGGAGCATTTTAGTAATGATCAGTGTTCTTTGTCAAAACTGACATTCTCATCATCCACTGATGCTTTTTGTCACAAAATGCAGTTCTCAGCTCAGAAAGCTTGTTTCTGACATTCTAACAGCTCAATTAGAGCATTTTAGTAATGAACAGTGTTCTTTGTCAAAACTGACATTCTCATCATCCACTGATGCACTTTGTCACAAAATGCATTTCTCAGCTCAGAAAGCTTGTTTCTGACATTCTAACAGCTCAATTAGAGCATTTTAGTAATGAACAGTGTTCTTTGTCAAAACTGACATTCTCATCATCCACTGATGAACTATGTCACAAAATGCAGTTCTCAGCTCAGAAAGCTTGTTTCTGACATTCTAACAGCTTAATTGGAGCATTTTAGTGATGATCAGTGTTCTTTGTCAAAACTGACATTCTCATCATCCACTGATGCACTTTGTCACAAAATGCATTTCTCAGCTCAGAAAATTTGTTTCTGACATTCTAACAGCTCAATTGGAGCATTTCAGTAATGAACAGTGTTCTTTGTCAAAACTGACATTCTCATCATCCACTGAAGCACTTTGTCACAAAATGCATTTTTCAGCTCAGAAAGCTTGTTTCTGACATTCTAACAGCTCAATTAGAGCATTTTAGTAATGATCAGTGTTCTTTGTCAAAACTGACATTCTCATCATCCACTGATGAACTTTGTCACAAAATGCAGTTCTCAGCTCAGAAAGCTTGTTTCTGACATTCTAACAGCTCAATTAGAGCATTTTAGTAATGAACAGTGTTCTTTGTCAAAACTGACATTCTCATCATCCACTGATGCTTTTTGTCACAAAATGCAGTTCTCAGCTCAGAAAGCTTGTTTCTGACATTCTAACAGCTCAATTAGAGCATTTTAGTAATGAAGAGTGTTCTTTGTCAAAACTGACATTCTCATCATCCACTGATGCACTTTGTCACAAAATGCATTTCTCAGCTCAGAAAGCTTGTTTCTGACATTCTAACAGCTCAATTGGAGCATTTCAGTAATGAACAGTGTTCTTTGTCAAAAGTGACATTCTCATCCATCCACTGATTCACTTTGTCACAAAATGCAGTTTTCAGCTCAGAAAGCTTGTTTCTGACATTCTAACAGCTCAATTGGAGCATTTTAGTAATGAACAGTGTTCTTTGTCAAAACTGACATTCTCATCATCCACTGTTGAACTATGTCACAAAATGCAGTTCTCAGCTCAGAAAGCTTGTTTCTGACATTCTAACAGCTCAATTAGAGCATTTTAGTAATGAACAGTGTTCTTTGTCAAAACTGACATTCTCATCATCCACTGAAGCACTTTGTCACAAAATGCATTTCTCAGCTCAGAAAGCTTGTTTCTGACATTCTAACAGCTCAATTGGAGCATTTTAGTAATGATCAGTGTTCTTTGTCAAAACTGACATTCTCATCATCCACTGATGAACTATGTCACAAAATGCAGTTCTCAGCTCAGAAAGCTTGTTTCTGACATTCTAACAGCTCAATTGGAGCATTTTAGTAATGAACAGTGTTCTTTGTCAAAACTGACATTCTCATCATCCACTGATGAACTATGTCACAAAATGCAGTTCTCAGCTCAGAAAGCTTGTTTCTAACATTCTAACAGCTCAATTAGAGCATTTTAGTAATGAACAGTGTTCTTTGTCAAAACTGACATTCTCATCATCCACTGATGAACTATGTCACAAAATGCAGTTCTCAGCTCAGAAAGCTTGTTTCTGACATTCTAACAGCTCAATTAGAGCATTTTAGTAATGAACAGTGTTCTTTGTCAAAACTGACATTCTCATCATCCACTGAAGCACTTTGTCACAAAATGCATTTCTCAGCTCAGAAAGCTTGTTTCTGACATTCTAACAGCTCAATTGGAGCATTTTAGTAATGATCAGTGTTCTTTGTCAAAACTGACATTCTCATCATCCACTGATGCTTTTTGTCACAAAATGCAGTTCTCAGCTCAGAAAGCTTGTTTCTGACATTCTAACAGCTCAATTAGAGCATTTTAGTAATGAACAGTGTTCTTTGTCAAAACTGACATTCTCATCATCCACTGATGCACTTTGTCACAAAATGCATTTCTCAGCTCAGAAAGCTTGTTTCTGACATTCTAACAGCTCAATTGGAGCATTTCAGTAATGAACAGTGTTCTTTGTCAAAACTGACATTCTCATCATCCACTGATGAACTATGTCACAAAATGCAGTTTTCAGCTCAGAAAGCTTGTTTCTGACATTCTAACAGCTCAATTGGAGCATTTCATTAATGAACAGTGTTCTTTGTCAAAAGTGACATTCTCATCCATCCACTGATTCACTTTGTCACAAAATGCTGTTTTCAGCTCAGAAAGCTTGTTTCTGACATTCTAACAGCTCAATTGGAGCATTTCATTAATGAACAGTGTTCTTTGTCAAAAGTGACATTCTTATCCATCCACTGATTCACTTTGTCACAAAATGCAGTTCTCAGCTCAGAAAGCTTGTTTCTGACATTCTAACAGCTCAATTGGAGCATTTCAGTAATGAACAGAGTTCTTTGTCAAAACTGACATTCTCATCATCCACTGATGAACTATGTCACAAAATGCAGTTCTCAGCTCAGAAAGCTTGTTTCTGACATTCTAACAGCTCAATTGGAGCATTTTAGTAATGAACAGTGTTCTTTGTCAAAACTGACATTCTCATCATCCACTGAAGCACTTTGTCACAAAATGCAGTTCTCAGCTCAGAAAGCTTGTTTCTAACATTCTAACAGCTCAATTAGAGCATTTTAGTAATGAACAGTGTTCTTTGTCAAAACTGACATTCTCATCATCCACTGATGAACTATGTCACAAAATGCAGTTCTCAGCTCAGAAAGCTTGTTTCTGACATTCTAACAGCTCAATTAGAGCATTTTAGTAATGAACAGTGTTCTTTGTCAAAACTGACATTCTCCTCATCCACTGATGAACTATGTCACAAAATGCAGTTCTCAGCTCAGAAAGCTTGTTTCTAACATTCTAACAGCTCAATTAGAGCATTTTAGTAATGAACAGTGTTCTTTGTCAAAACTGACATTCTCATCATCCACTGTTGAACTATGTCACAAAATGCAGTTCTCAGCTCAGAAAGCTTGTTTCTGACATTCTAACAGCTCAATTAGAGCATTTTAGTAATGAACAGTGTTCTTTGTCAAAACTGACATTCTCATCATCCACTGAAGCACTTTGTCACAAAATGCATTTCTCAGCTCAGAAAGCTTGTTTCTGACATTCTAACAGCTCAATTGGAGCATTTTAGTAATGATCAGTGTTCTTTGTCAAAACTGACATTCTCATCATCCACTGATGAACTATGTCACAAAATGCAGTTCTCAGCTCAGAAAGCTTGTTTCTGACATTCTAACAGCTCAATTGGAGCATTTTAGTAATGATCAGTGTTCTTTGTCAAAACTGACATTCTCATCATCCACTGATGCTTTTTGTCACAAAATGCAGTTCTCAGCTCAGAAAGCTTGTTTCTGACATTCTAACAGCTCAATTAGAGCATTTTAGTAATGAACAGTGTTCTTTGTCAAAACTGACATTCTCATCATCCACTGAAGCACTTTGTCACAAAATGCATTTCTCAGCTCAGAAAGCTTGTTTCTGACATTCTAACAGCTCAATTGGAGCATTTTAGTAATGATCAGTGTTCTTTGTCAAAACTGACATTCTCATCATCCACTGATGCTTTTTGTCACAAAATGCAGTTCTCAGCTCAGAAAGCTTGTTTCTGACATTCTAACAGCTCAATTAGAGCATTTTAGTAATGAACAGTGTTCTTTGTAAAAACTGACATTCTCATCATCCACTGATGCACTTTGTCACAAAATGCATTTCTCAGCTCAGAAAGCTTGTTTCTGACATTCTAACAGCTCAATTAGAGCATTTTAGTAATGAACAGTGTTCTTTGTCAAAACTGACATTCTCATCATCCACTAATGAACTATGTCACAAAATGCAGTTCTCAGCTCAGAAAGCTTGTTTCTGACATTCTAACAGCTTAATTGGAGCATTTTAGTGATGATCAGTGTTCTTTGTCAAAACTGACATTCTCATCATCCACTGATGCACTTTGTCACAAAATGCATTTCTCAGCTCAGAAAATTTGTTTCTGACATTCTAACAGCTCAATTGGAGCATTTCAGTAATGAACAGTGTTCTTTGTCAAAACTGACATTCTCATCATCCACTGAAGCACTTTGTCACAAAATGCATTTCTCAGCTCAGAAAGCTTGTTTCTGACATTCTAACAGCTCAATTGGAGCATTTTAGTAATGATCAGTGTTCTTTGTCAAAACTGACATTCTCATCATCCACTGATGAACTTTGTCACAAAATGCAGTTCTCAGCTCAGAAAGCTTGTTTCTGACATTCTATTAGCTCAATTAGAGCATTTTAGTAATGAACAGTGTTCTTTGTCAAAACTGACATTCTCATCATCCACTGATGCTTTTTGTCACAAAATGCATTTCTCAGCTCAGAAAGCTTGTTTCTGACATTCTAACAGCTCAATTGGAGCATTTTAGTAATGATCAGTGTTCTTTGTCAAAACTGACATTCTCATCATCCACTGATGAACTTTGTCACAAAATGCAGTTCTCAGCTCAGAAAGCTTGTTTCTGACATTCTAACAGCTCAATTAGAGCATTTTAGTAATGAACAGTGTTCTTTGTCAAAACTGACATTCTCATCATCCACTGATGCTTTTTGTCATAAAATGCATTTCTCAGCTCAGAAAGCTTGTTTCTGACATTCTAACAGCTCAATTGGAGCATTTTAGTAATGAACAGTGTTCTTTGTCAAAACTGACATTCTCATCATCCACTGATGAACTATGTCACAAAATGCAGTTCTCAGCTCAGAAAGCTTGTTTCTGACATTCTAACAGCTCAATTAGAGCATTTTAGTAATGAACAGTGTTCTTTGTCAAAACTGACATTCTCATCATCCACTGAAGCACTTTGTCACAAAATGCATTTCTCAGCTCAGAAAGCTTGTTTCTGACATTCTAACAGCTCAATTGGAGCATTTTAGTAATGATCAGTGTTCTTTGTCAAAACTGACATTCTCATCATCCACTGATGCTTTTTGTCACAAAATGCAGTTCTCAGCTCAGAAAGCTTGTTTCTGACATTCTAACAGCTCAATTAGAGCATTTTAGTAATGAACAGTGTTCTTTGTCAAAACTGACATTCTCATCATCCACTGATGCACTTTGTCACAAAATGCATTTCTCAGCTCAGAAAGCTTGTTTCTGACATTCTAACAGCTCAATTGGAGCATTTCAGTAATGAACAGTGTTCTTTGTCAAAACTGACATTCTCATCATCCACTGATGAACTATGTCACAAAATGCAGTTTTCAGCTCAGAAAGCTTGTTTCTGACATTCTAACAGCTCAATTGGAGCATTTCATTAATGAACAGTGTTCTTTGTCAAAAGTGACATTCTCATCCATCCACTGATTCACTTTGTCACAAAATGCAGTTCTCAGCTCAGAAAGCTTGTTTCTGACATTCTAACAGCTCAATTGGAGCATTTCAGTAATGAACAGAGTTCTTTGTCAAAAATGACATTCTCATCATCCACTGATGAACTATGTCACAAAATGCAGTTCTCAGCTCAGAAAGCTTGTTTCTGACATTCTAACAGCTCAATTGGAGCATTTTAGTAATGAACAGTGTTCTTTGTCAAAACTGACATTCTCATCATCCACTGAAGCACTTTGTCACAAAATGCAGTTCTCAGCTCAGAAAGCTTGTTTCTAACATTCTAACAGCTCAATTAGAGCATTTTAGTAATGAACAGTGTTCTTTGTCAAAACTGACATTCTCATCATCCACTGATGAACTATGTCACAAAATGCAGTTCTCAGCTCAGAAAGCTTGTTTCTGACATTCTAACAGCTCAATTAGAGCATTTTAGTAATGAACAGTGTTCTTTGTCAAAACTGACATTCTCATCATCCACTGATGAACTATGTCACAAAATGCAGTTCTCAGCTCAGAAAGCTTGTTTCTAACATTCTAACAGCTCAATTAGAGCATTTTAGTAATGAACAGTGTTCTTTGTCAAAACTGACATTCTCATCATCCACTGTTGAACTATGTCACAAAATGCAGTTCTCAGCTCAGAAAGCTTGTTTCTGACATTCTAACAGCTCAATTAGAGCATTTTAGTAATGAACAGTGTTCTTTGTCAAAACTGACATTCTCATCATCCACTGAAGCACTTTGTCACAAAATGCATTTCTCAGCTCAGAAAGCTTGTTTCTGACATTCTAACAGCTCAATTGGAGCATTTTAGTAATGATCAGTGTTCTTTGTCAAAACTGACATTCTCATCATCCACTGATGAACTATGTCACAAAATGCAGTTCTCAGCTCAGAAAGCTTGTTTCTGACATTCTAACAGCTCAATTGGAGCATTTTAGTAATGAACAGTGTTCTTTGTCAAAACTGACATTCTCATCATCCACTGATGAACTATGTCACAAAATGCAGTTCTCAGCTCAGAAAGCTTGTTTCTAACATTCTAACAGCTCAATTAGAGCATTTTAGTAATGAACAGTGTTCTTTGTCAAAACTGACATTCTCATCATCCACTGTTGAACTATGTCACAAAATGCAGTTCTCAGCTCAGAAAGCTTGTTTCTGACATTCTAACAGCTCAATTAGAGCATTTTAGTAATGAACAGTGTTCTTTGTCAAAACTGACATTCTCATCATCCACTGAAGCACTTTGTCACAAAATGCATTTCTCAGCTCAGAAAGCTTGTTTCTGACATTCTAACAGCTCAATTGGAGCATTTTAGTAATGATCAGTGTTCTTTGTCAAAACTGACATTCTCATCATCCACTGATGAACTATGTCACAAAATGCAGTTCTCAGCTCAGAAAGCTTGTTTCTGACATTCTAACAGCTCAATTGGAGCATTTTAGTAATGAACAGTGTTCTTTGTCAAAACTGACATTCTCATCATCCACTGATGAACTATGTCACAAAATGCAGTTCTCAGCTCAGAAAGCTTGTTTCTAACATTCTAACAGCTCAATTAGAGCATTTTAGTAATGAACAGTGTTCTTTGTCAAAACTGACATTCTCATCATCCACTGATGAACTATGTCACAAAATGCAGTTCTCAGCTCAGAAAGCTTGTTTCTGACATTCTAACAGCTCAATTAGAGCATTTTAGTAATGAACAGTGTTCTTTGTCAAAACTGACATTCTCATCATCCACTGAAGCACTTTGTCACAAAATGCATTTCTCAGCTCAGAAAGCTTGTTTCTGACATTCTAACAGCTCAATTGGAGCATTTTAGTAATGATCAGTGTTCTTTGTCAAAACTGACATTCTCATCATCCACTGATGCTTTTTGTCACAAAATGCAGTTCTCAGCTCAGAAAGCTTGTTTCTGACATTCTAACAGCTCAATTAGAGCATTTTAGTAATGAACAGTGTTCTTTGTCAAAACTGACATTCTCATCATCCACTGATGCACTTTGTCACAAAATGCATTTCTCAGCTCAGAAAGCTTGTTTCTGACATTCTAACAGCTCAATTGGAGCATTTCAGTAATGAACAGTGTTCTTTGTCAAAACTGACATTCTCATCATCCACTGATGAACTATGTCACAAAATGCAGTTTTCAGCTCAGAAAGCTTGTTTCTGACATTCTAACAGCTCAATTGGAGCATTTCATTAATGAACAGTGTTCTTTGTCAAAAGTGACATTCTCATCCATCCACTGATTCACTTTGTCACAAAATGCTGTTTTCAGCTCAGAAAGCTTGTTTCTGACATTCTAACAGCTCAATTGGAGCATTTCATTAATGAACAGTGTTCTTTGTCAAAAGTGACATTCTTATCCATCCACTGATTCACTTTGTCACAAAATGCAGTTCTCAGCTCAGAAAGCTTGTTTCTGACATTCTAACAGCTCAATTGGAGCATTTCAGTAATGAACAGAGTTCTTTGTCAAAACTGACATTCTCATCATCCACTGATGAACTATGTCACAAAATGCAGTTCTCAGCTCAGAAAGCTTGTTTCTGACATTCTAACAGCTCAATTGGAGCATTTTAGTAATGAACAGTGTTCTTTGTCAAAACTGACATTCTCATCATCCACTGAAGCACTTTGTCACAAAATGCAGTTCTCAGCTCAGAAAGCTTGTTTCTAACATTCTAACAGCTCAATTAGAGCATTTTAGTAATGAACAGTGTTCTTTGTCAAAACTGACATTCTCATCATCCACTGATGAACTATGTCACAAAATGCAGTTCTCAGCTCAGAAAGCTTGTTTCTAACATTCTAACAGCTCAATTAGAGCATTTTAGTAATGAACAGTGTTCTTTGTCAAAACTGACATTCTCATCATCCACTGTTGAACTATGTCACAAAATGCAGTTCTCAGCTCAGAAAGCTTGTTTCTGACATTCTAACAGCTCAATTAGAGCATTTTAGTAATGAACAGTGTTCTTTGTCAAAACTGACATTCTCATCATCCACTGAAGCACTTTGTCACAAAATGCATTTCTCAGCTCAGAAAGCTTGTTTCTGACATTCTAACAGCTCAATTGGAGCATTTTAGTAATGATCAGTGTTCTTTGTCAAAACTGACATTCTCATCATCCACTGATGAACTATGTCACAAAATGCAGTTCTCAGCTCAGAAAGCTTGTTTCTGACATTCTAACAGCTCAATTGGAGCATTTTAGTAATGATCAGTGTTCTTTGTCAAAACTGACATTCTCATCATCCACTGATGCTTTTTGTCACAAAATGCAGTTCTCAGCTCAGAAAGCTTGTTTCTGACATTCTAACAGCTCAATTAGAGCATTTTAGTAATGAACAGTGTTCTTTGTCAAAACTGACATTCTCATCATCCACTGAAGCACTTTGTCACAAAATGCATTTCTCAGCTCAGAAAGCTTGTTTCTGACATTCTAACAGCTCAATTGGAGCATTTTAGTAATGATCAGTGTTCTTTGTCATGGTGGAAGAACGGAGAGAGGCCCAATTGCGGTGAAACAGCTGGTTTTATTTACCCTGCCCACAGGGGACACAAGAGAGCATACACAACCCCGAAGGGAGAGACAAAACCCCGAAGGGAGAGATGAATGACCCCGAAGGGAGAGATGAATGACCCCGAAGGGAGAACTCTCAGGAGATCCTCTATCGAAGCGTCTGCAGCACAGGTGGTTGTCACACCCGGAGAATCCGGGTTCTAGACGGCGGCTGCGGACCGCAACGGTAGAGGCAGGGTCTGGTGCTAGGCAGGGTATGCTGGGTCCCAGACGGCGTGGCTGGGTAAAGTCCCGGGGAGCTGGTGGGAGAGCTTCGTGAGCAGCCGATGCAGGGAGTCACTGGAGCGCCGGCGGGAAACTAGCGGGCAGATGAAGATGAGAAAAATAATAGGAGGAAAACAAAACTATCTAGGGAAAATAACAATACTAGAAAAACCTAACTAGACTAGACTAAACAAATAACGCTAATGACAGATAGAGAAAAGCTTGTAACGCAAGTCTAGACACGACTGGACTGGACAGGACAAGAAGTCAGCTAACGGTAGTGCTAGTATAAACACACAACGGACTGACAAAGAACAAGAGCACACGAGGGAATGAAATAGGAAACCTCTTAATTACGTAATGGGCAACAGCCGCGTAGCGCAACCCGCGAGCGGGAAGCGCTAGCGAAACTCGCTACAGGTGACAGGGTGATCAGCGGAGTCGTGAGGGAAACCCAGTGAGGGAGACACGGGGGCGGGGCTGGTGACGCAGACACAGAACACGCGGAAAACTGTCAAACAATTCCCCACGTGTTCAACATGAAACAAAACACAGTCACGCAGGCAAAAAACTGAACCACAGACCCAGAGTCATGACAGTACCCCCCCCCCCAGCTGCGCCACTGGGCGCTTAGGGAGGGGGCTCACCTCGTCGCCGGTGGAAGTCCACGATCAACGCACGGTCCAGGATGTCGCGAGACGGCACCCAACACCTCTCCTCTGCGCCATAGCCCTTCCAGTCCACCAAGTATTGGAAGCCCCTGCCACGACGGCGCACGTCGAGCAATTTCCTGACCGTGTAGGTCGGGGACCCATCCACCAGACGAGGGGGAGGGGGAGGGGAGCGGGACCCAGAAGGATTCAGGTGGGACACAAAGACAGGCTTCACCCTGGAAACATGAAAAACAGGGTGAACTCGACTAAGATTGGGTGGGAGCTTGAGCCGGACAGCCACCGGATTGACCACCTTGGTGATGCGGTATGGCCCAATGAACTTGGGAGCCAGCTTGCGAGAAGGCACCCGGAGAGGCAAGTCCAAGGTAGAGAGCCACACCCGCTGACCACACAGATAGGTAGGATGGGAAGACCGGTGACGATCGGCTACGGTCTTACTACGGCTAGCGGATTGAGCCAGGATCCTCCTAGCCTTCCTCCACGTGCGTTTGCAACGTTGGACGAAAGCTAGGGCTGAAGGGACCGAAGAGTCGAGTTCCTGGGAAGAGAACAGAGGAGGTTGGTAACCCAGAGAACATTCAAAGGGCGACATACCTGATGAGGACACGGGCTGGGAGTTGTGGGCGTATTCAATCCAGGCCAGCTGTTGACTCCAGGAACCGGGGCAGTGTGAGGTCAGGCAGCGGAGTCTCCGACCGAGATCCTGGTTGGCGCGCTCACATTGCCCATTGGTCTGTGGATGGAATCCGGAGGAGAGGCTAGCGGTGGCTCCAACCAGCTTGCAGAACTCCTTCCAAAACCGGGACGTGAACTGAGGACCCCTGTCGGATACAACGTCAACTGGTAACCCATGGAGCCGGAAGACGTGATCCACCATCAGTTGAGCGGTCTCCCGGGCGGAGGGAAGCTTGGGGAGGGGAACGAAGTGGACTGCCTTGGAGAAGCGGTCTACCACAGTCAGAACGACCGTATTTCCCCCGGAGAGTGGAAGGCCAGTCACAAAGTCCAAAGCGATGTGTGACCAGGGCCGAGAGGGGATGGGCAGTGGGCGGAGCAGACCAGCAGGAGGGCGATTAGAGGGCTTACTTTGAGCACAGACAGAGCACGCCAACACGAACTGCCCGACGTCTTTGGCCAATGATGGCCACCAATACCTCTGGCGCACCGTAGCCAGGGTGCCCCGATTGCCTGGATGGTTGACAAACCTAGAGGAATGGCTCCACTGAAGGACTTCAGGGCGCAGTGCAGTCGGCACGAACAACCGACCCGGCGGGCATCCCCTCGGCACTTGCACCCCCCGTCCGGCCTCCTCTACTCGCCGTTCGAGTCCCCAGGTAAGAGCCCCGACCACCCTCCCCTTGGGGAGGATGGACTCAGTCGCCGGCTCCTCCCCGAGAACCCCAAACAGACGAGAGAGAGCATCAGGTTTGATGTTCTTTGAACCGGGCCGGTACGAGAGGGTGAAGGAAAACCTGCCGAAGAACAGAGACCACCGAGCCTGTCGGGAATTCAACCTCTTGGCCGAACGGATATATTCAAGATTTTTATGATCCGTCCAGACCAAGAAGGGTTGTGTCGACCCCTCCAACCAGTGACGCCACTCCCCCAGAGCCAGTCGAACCGCCAACAGCTCCCGGTTACCGATATCGTAGTTCCGTTCTGCAGGGCTGAGGCGGTGGGAAAAGTAGGCGCACGGATGCACCTTCCCATCGTTAGCCGTTCGCTGAGACAGAACTGCGCCTACCCCAACATTGGATGCGTCTACCTCCACAATGAACTGTCGTTCAGGATCTGGAAGACAGAGCACAGGTGCAGAGACAAACCGGGACTTAAGATTATCAAAGGCTACCTGTGCTTGAGGATTCCACCTGAACAGAACCTTTGGGGAGGTAAGCGCGGTGAGCGGCTCAGCCACCTGGCTGAAACCCCGGATGAATCGCCGGTAGAAGTTGGCGAACCCCAGGAACCGCTGCAACGCTTTACGAGAGTCAGGGACAGGCCACTCAGCGACGGCCTTGATCTTGACCGGATCAGGTTCAATGCCTCTAGGGGAGATTATGTGGCCAAGGAACGAAACCGAATCGGCGTGGAATTCGCACTTCTCCGCCTTAACAAAAAGTTGGTTCTCGAGAAGACGCTGGAGGACCTGACGAACATGCTGGGTGTGTACCTGGAGAGAAGGGGAGAAAATCAAGATGTCATCCAGGTACACAAAGACAAAGCGATTGATCATGTCACCCAACACATCGTTGACCAGGCCCTGGAAGACGGCCGGAGCATTGGTCAACCCAAAGGGGAGAACCAAGTACTCGTAATGTCCCGATGGTGTATTGAAGGCCGTCTTCCACTCGTCCCCCTCGCGGATGCGGACAAGGTGGTAGGCATTGCGGAGGTCTAACTTGGTGAAGACCTTGGCTCCCTGTAACAATTCAAAAGCGGTGGACATGAGAGGTAAGGGGTATTTGTTCTTAACCGTGATCTCATTCAACCCTCGGTAATCGATACAGGGACGTAGGGAGCCATCCTTCTTCTGGACAAAGAAGAAGCCCGCTCCAGCCGGCGAGGAGGAATGACGGATGAGCCCAGACTGAAGTGATTCACGAATATACTTATCCATGGCCTCTCTTTCAGGACCGGAAAGGGAATATAGTCGACCCTTAGGCGGAGAAGTGCCTGGAAGGAGGTCAATGGCGCAGTCGTAGGGGCGATGCGGAGGTAGGGAGGTGGCGCGTGCCTTGCTGAAGACCGAGCGCAGACCGTGGTATTCCTCCGGGACCCCGGTTATGTCGGCCGCTTCTACCTGCAAAACAGGGGAGACAGAAACAGGAGACAGGGCAGGACCAAGACAAGATGCATGACAAGAGGGGCTCCAGGCCAGAATGGAACCATTAACCCAATCCACATGAGGATTATGCTGTGACAACCATGGGTGCCCTAAAATGATAGGTGTTTTGGGGGACTCTAGGATGTACAGCTCAATCATCTCACAGTGGTTACCAGAAAGAAAGAGTCTTACGTGGGGGGTGACGTGAGTTATGGTGGCAAAAGATGGACCCGCCAGCGTCCAGACCGGGATGGGTTGAGTCAACGCTCGAAGAGGAATCCCCCATTGGCGAGCCGTGGAGGCGTCGAGGAAGTTGCCCTCCGCACCCGAGTCCAGAAGAGCTTGTCCACTGTGTTCCTGTCCCCCGTAGGAGACACGGAAGTCCAAGACGGTGCGTGAGGTCGGGGAGGAAGTAGGGATGGCGCCCACACGGATTCCCCGAACTACGGGTGGGCGCGTGCTTTTACTGGGCACTGGATGGCTTGATGACCCGGACCTCCGCAGTATAGGCATAACCCATGCAAAATCCGGTGTTCCTTCTGCTGTGGAGTGAGGCGGGTGCGGCCCAGTTGCATGGGTTCGGGTCCTTCGGCAGGAGGGGCTGTGACCGGCAGGGACGGTGTGTCGCGGATACGCCAAGGGGGTGGTGAGCGTTGTCTAAGGCGACGGCGCTTGAGTCGGCTCTCCACTCGGAGGCACAGGTTGGTGAGCGCTTCCATATCCTCGGGAAGGTCAAGGGTGGCCATCTCGTCGGCGATAGAGTGGTGGAGTCCCTCTAAGAACCGTGCCCGTAAGGCAGCTGTATTCCAGCTGCAAGCTGCTGCCAAGGTTTGGAACCGAATGGAGTAGTCAGTGAGGGATGACCTCCCTTGGGAAAGACGAGAGAGCTGGGACGCCGCTTCATCACCTCTGGCTGACCGGTCGAAGAGATGGGTCATCTCAGCCTTAAAGGCCTCAAAAGAAGAGCAGCAGGGAGCCTCAGCCTCCCAGACGGCAACTCCCCAGTCGCGGGCTGGCCCGGTGAGGAGATTCAGGACGAAAGCCACTTTTGTGTCCTCCCGGGCGTAGCGGCGGTTCTGCAGGGTAAACACGAGCCCACACTGGGCCAAGAAAGGGCGGCAGGCATTGGGCGCTCCGTCATAGGGGGGAGGAAGATTGATATGAGGCTCCGGCTCCGGCGGGCTGGTGATGGTTGGACCTCGACCGCTGGCGACAGCCCCCTGGACCTCCTGCAGGGCAGCGCGCAGTTCTGTCATCTGCCCGGATAGGAATTCCATCCCCTGGGAGGCTGCGGTTAAGCGAGTTGCCTGTTGTCCCAACAGGACCCCCTGTTGCTGGATAGCCATCCGGACAGGGTCCGTCTCCGCTGGGCCTCGGGTTTGGTCAGTCCGTTCTGTCATGGTGGAAGAACGGAGAGAGGCCCAATTGCGGTGAAACAGCTGGTTTTATTTACCCTGCCCACAGGGGACACAAGAGAGCATACACAACCCCGAAGGGAGAGACAAAACCCCGAAGGGAGAGATGAATGACCCCGAAGGGAGAGATGAATGACCCCGAAGGGAGAACTCTCAGGAGATCCTCTATCGAAGCGTCTGCAGCACAGGTGGTTGTCACACCCGGAGAATCCGGGTTCTAGACGGCGGCTGCGGACCGCAACGGTAGAGGCAGGGTCTGGTGCTAGGCAGGGTATGCTGGGTCCCAGACGGCGTGGCTGGGTAAAGTCCCGGGGAGCTGGTGGGAGAGCTTCGTGAGCAGCCGATGCAGGGAGTCACTGGAGCGCCGGCGGGAAACTAGCGGGCAGATGAAGATGAGAAAAATAATAGGAGGAAAACAAAACTATCTAGGGAAAATAACAATACTAGAAAAACCTAACTAGACTAGACTAAACAAATAACGCTAATGACAGATAGAGAAAAGCTTGTAACGCAAGTCTAGACACGACTGGACTGGACAGGACAAGAAGTCAGCTAACGGTAGTGCTAGTATAAACACACAACGGACTGACAAAGAACAAGAGCACACGAGGGAATGAAATAGGAAACCTCTTAATTACGTAATGGGCAACAGCCGCGTAGCGCAACCCGCGAGCGGGAAGCGCTAGCGAAACTCGCTACAGGTGACAGGGTGATCAGCGGAGTCGTGAGGGAAACCCAGTGAGGGAGACACGGGGGCGGGGCTGGTGACGCAGACACAGAACACGCGGAAAACTGTCAAACAATTCCCCACGTGTTCAACATGAAACAAAACACAGTCACGCAGGCAAAAAACTGAACCACAGACCCAGAGTCATGACAATCTCATGTGAACGCAGCCGTGTCTGTCGCTGTAGGAAGGTGAAGAAGTTAACGATAATATTTACCCAGACTTCTCATGGAATTAGGATTTTAATTGAATCAAGCAGAAGCTGTAGTTGAGGACGAGAAGGTCAGCATATCTGTGTTGTTATGCTGACATCAGCCTATAACAAACACATTGTTATACATTTACGTTGCTTGGTCCTTAATGCCATACATGAACATTTTTCATATTATTTTGTGAGAACAATGAAAATGGATATTTACATCTTACGTTAACCGAAGCAATAGTAATTTTTGACTTTAGTACTAAACCCTTCTTGATCATTATCTTGTGTCTGCATTATTTCTGTTCGAACAAAAGAATGTTCCCTTTATCCAAGATTACAAGAATCCCAGAGGCATATAATGTGTGGATTTAAATCCAGCCTCGGCATGTTCTGTTCCTCTGTCCCCTGCAGCATCTTCATCTGGATTTTTACATCGACCTGTTTCTTCAGAGAAGAGTCTTGGTGGGATTTAGAGAAATGCAAACCATGTGCATGTTGATACCACGATACCACAAGCTTTATACATCATGTTCTCTCACAAACATCCTTTCCTGGAATGGTCCAATCATTTGAAG